>NC_137069.1:1847500-1870000 GCF_032717465.1 Coenobita brevimanus | reverse complement strand
TCAACTATCATATATCTCCCATTCCATCGACCCCTCCTCTCTCTCTCTCTCTCTCTCTCTCTCTCTCCATTCCCTTCAACTATCATATATCTCCCATTCCATCGACCCCTCTCTCTCTCTCTCTCTCTCTCTCTCTACCTCAATTTCCTTCAACTTCCATTCATTGTCTCTGTCTGTCTGTCTGTCTATCTGCCTGTGTCACTCTCTCTCTCTCTCTCTCTCTCCTAATGAAGGCCAAGACATAAAAACCCTTATAATTACAGACGAAAAAGATAAACATAATTATCTTTCTCAATTTTCCGCCTTCCTTAAGCAACACCAATACGAGAAAAATTTAACTGATTATTTCCGTATTATTTATCCCCATTATTTTCCGGATTTCCTATACTCCTTTCACCTTAACTTGGTCCAGATTTTCGTCCCCTTGCAGCTTACCTCTACATCCTTCCCACAGCACTTCTTCGTGACTAGCACCAGAGTCTAGTTAGGATTAGTTGGATTCTTAAAGTCCTTATTTCACGCGGCTCAGTGGAAGATGATGCTGCGGGTCTGGGTCTTTTCAACAGCACTTCTTCGTGACTAGTAATGTACTCTTGTTAATTTCTTGTTACACACACACACACACACACACATACACACACACACACACAGACTTTTACACATACTCATTTACACACACACACACACACACACACACACACACACACAGACTTTTACACATACTCATTTACACACACACACACACACACACACACACACACACACACGTCAAATACATGTCGCCAACTTGTCTGGGAGGCCTAGATTAGTTGGACGTTGGTTGTATGTAGTCTCTCTCTCTCTCTCTCTCTCTCTCTCTCTCTCTCTCGTTTGTTTCTTCCTTCCGTCTTCTTTCCCTCATATCTTTCCTCCCTTCCGCCTCCGCCTTCCTCCCCCTTATCTTCCCTCCCTCCCTCTTATCTCTCCTTCCTCTCTCTCTCTCTCTCTCTCTCTCTCTACGTAAAGTGTCCTGTGAAAACTCTACCTTAATGACATGTCTATCACACTTCCCCAAACTCTACTACGTGTGTGTGTGTGTGTGTGTGTGTGTGTGTGTGTGTGTGTGTGTGTGTGAGAGAGAGAGAGAGAGAGAGAGAGAGAGAGAGAGAGAGAGAGAGAGAGAGAGAGAGAGAGAGAGAGAGAGAGAGAGGGGATCTAAACACCCACTCTATTGGATTCAGTGATTTTTTTTTTTCTTGTTTTTATTTTTCATTATTTTTCAGTTTCTATTTTATTTATTGATTTTTTTTTACTAATTAGGGGTGGGAAATTACTGTCTTGCTTTATTCTCTCTCTCTCTCTCTCTCTCTCTCTCTCTCAATCGCCCCGTCTCATCTAATTCCACCCCGTCCCATCCTATCCCACCCCGTCCCATCCTACTCCACCCCGTCCCATCCTATCCCACCCCGTCCCATCCTATCCCACCCCGTCCCATCCTACCCCACCCCGTCCCATCCTATCCCACCCCGTTCCATCCTATCCCACCCCGTCCCATCCTATCCCACCCCGTCCCATCCTACCCCACCCCGTCCCATCCTACCCCACCCCGTCCCCGGAGTCCAGCAGGCTTGATCAATAATGCCTAGCGAGATAACTACAAGGGTACTGTTCCCTCCTCCCCCCTCCCTCTCCCCTCCTCCCCTCCCCTCTCCCCCTCCTCTCCCTCCCTTTCCTCCTCCCCTTCCCTCTCACCCTCACCTTGGTCCTCTTCCCCTTCCTTCTTTCCTTCATCCTTCCTTCACCCCCCTCCTCCCTCCTTCCTTGTTTCCTCCCCCTTTCCTTCCCTCCCTTCCTCCACCTTTCCCTCCTTCTTTCCTTCCTTCCTCTCTCCTTCTCTCTCCCTTTTCCCTCTCTCCTTCCTTTTCCCTCCTACCTTAGATCCCTTCCTTCATTCTTCCCTCCTTCCTTCCTCTTTTCTTCCATTCTTTCCTCCTTCCTTCCTCTTTTCTTCCATTCTTCCCTCCTTCCTTCCTCCTTCCCTTCCACACTTACCTTACACCCTCTCCCCTTCCATTTCCTTCCTTCCTTCCGTCCTTCCTTCCTTCATCACACACACACACACACACACACACACACACACACACACACACACACACACACACACACACACACACACACCTCACTTCCGCTCCCTACAGGTATTTGCGTAAGTCCAACGTCCTCGCTTGCGTAACACCAACCCTGTCACTACGATGGCGCCTCTTACACTCTGCTATGGTTACCACCCGGCGTATTTACCGAGTTCTACGCTACTAACTTTACTAAGAGACTGTAATTTCTTTCTCTCCTGTGTGATAGAGTTAAGATATAAATGACTATCTATTTATACATTTAATGATTTTATTTATTTATATATCTAGTGTATTTATTTATCTATTTATATATCTATCTACTTTATTATGGGGTGGAGAGGTATATGAGAGAGGGGGGTGTGAGTTGGGAGCAGGGGAGTGAAATGGCGGGGGACAGGGCGACTTGGAGGCGATTTGTTTGTGGCCACCCCAAACGGGACTGAGGCGTCTGGCAATAGATAGATAGATAGATAGATTTAATGCTTTTATGTATTTATTCATCTACATTTTTTATTTATTTATTCATCATTTATTCATTTACCAATTCCTGTATCTATGGAATTTTTATTAAATGATTTACATATTTATTTATATTTTTCATTTAATTATTTACTTCCGTATTTACTGAGTTATTTATTTATTTACATTATTATTCATTATTTATTTATTCATTCACTTATTTTTACTGGCGCCATTAGGAGTGAAGGATCCCGCAACGATGCCAGCCAGTCACGGCATTTAAGACCAACGCGGCCAGCTTCCCTCGCCCCTGAGCGGCATTTTAAGCGCCATACACCCCATCAATAAACAAAACATTAAGCCTTGCTATTCAGTGTTGCGTCGCCTAAAGGAAGCGCTACATCGAGTGAGTGGATGGTGGTTGCCCTTTCCCCAGTGCAACCCCGAGAGAGAGAGAGAGAGAGAGAGAGAGAGAGAGAGAGAGAGAGAGAGAGAGAGAGAGAGAGAGAGAGAGAGAGACAATTAAATAAATCTTCAATAATCTTTCATTCTACTTACTGGCTACCTGATGCAAGACAACATCGCCCACGCTTACCTGTAGAGAGAGAAGAGGTTAATCAGCATGGAGTTTGTGTGTGTGTGTGTGTGTGTGTGTGTGTGTGTGTGTGTGTGTGTGTGTGTGTGTGAAGGTGGTGTGGTGGACGTGTAGTAAATGAGGCCTTCTGACACTGATCTGAGGCCAAATGAGTTCATCTTTGTCAGTTGTTACGAAATTTACAGACTGATTTTCAAAAGTGCATGGAGGAAAAAATGGAAGGAGCGACAGCACACACACACACACACACACACACACACACACACACACACACACACACACACACACACCATTCTTTAGACATCCATCCATTTTTTTTCTTTTTCTTTTCTTCTTAATTTTCGTCTCTCTCTCTCTCTCTCTCTCTCTCTCTCTCTCCCAGCAACACACACAATTAGTGCAACACAGCCTTGCAATACATCATTATGGCGATATCATCATTGCAATCAACCACACACACACACACACACACACACACACACACACACACACACACACACACACACAATTATTCTCACATACTAGCACATTATTAGCCTACTCGGACGCCAGCCTCTCTCTCTCTCTCTCTCTCTCTCTCTCTCTCTCTCTCGACACTAGAGGATGATAAACGATGACATACGGAAGCCTGGGATAGCTTCTTTCTCACCCATATTGAGAGAGAGAGAGAGAGAGAGAGAGAGAGAGAGAATGAACCACTACCTAACCATACAACGGTGATTTCGTCTGGCTTAAGGACAATCATCATCATCATCATCATCATCATCATCATCACCATCATCATCATCATCACCATCATCATCATCATCACCATCATCATCATCATCACCATCATCATCATCATCATCATCATCATCATCACCATCATCACCATCATCATCATCATCATCATCATCATCATCATCACCATCATCATCATCATCACCATCATCATCATCATCATCATCATCATCATCACCATCATCATCATCATCACCATCATCATCATCATCATCATCAGGGAGGGTTACAATAAACATAATGGGAAAACACACACACACACACACACACACACACACACACACACACACACACACACATTCTTATATAACTCTCTCTCTCTCTCTCTCTCTACGAATACTACCACAACCACACCTACTACAACTACCACCACTACTACCACAATCAGTACCACAACCACAACTACCACAATAACCCCACTATCAAATTCACATCTATCGGAATTATGGGCACTACCACCACTACCAAAACTACCACAACTACAACCACACCTAATTCAACAACAACTACTACAATTACTACCACTACCACTATTGCTACTACTACTACTACTACCACCACTACTACTACTACTACCACTACTACTACCACAACCTGACCCAATTTTCACAACTACCACTACCACCGCCACCATCACCGCCCTAGCTTCACTACTACTCCTTTAAGTGTGATATTGCTCTCTCTCCCTCTCTCTCTCTCTCTCTCTCTCTCTCTCTCTCTCTCTCTCCATTTCTTCACTTTCATTCCCCTTTCACCTTTTACTGCTTCTTATCTCTCTCTCTCTCTCTCTCTCTCTCTCTCTCTCTAATGGGGCTCGCCAAATCAATAACTAGTTACTAGGATACAGAAAGTCCTACACGCATCCTATTCTCTCTCTCTCTCTCTCTCTCTCTCCCTCTCTCTCTCTCTCTCTCGGTACCAATCTCATTATCTCAAACAAGATATCTTGGGTGTCCTCTCTCTCTCTCTCTCTCTCTCTCTCTCTCTCTCTCTCTCTCTCTCTCTCTCAGCATTGATCTAAGCCAGCCAGCCTCGCCTCGCTTTAGTAAGAATAGGGTACGTGCTTTCAATTTTACGTGCACTGGCTTCATACTTACGTGCCGAGAGAGAGAGAGAGAGAGAGAGAGAGAGCATGAAGGAGCAATTACCTTTTCTTAATCGTTCCCTCTCCATAAAATTCTCTCTCTCTCTCTCTCTCTCTCTCTCTCTCTCTTTGCCAGTACTAAATTCTGCCGTGAGGTCCCGTGCTTCTTTACGTGTTTTTCTTACGTGCATTTAAATTCTTTCGTGCCTTCTGTTCGTGCTTTCACACGTGCCTTGTCCATCTCCCCCCCCCATCTCTCTCTCTCTCTCATATCGTGCTTATTTCATGCCCTGTGCTTCTACCTTAACGCCAGCCCGTGTCCGATTCATCCCCAAGCCGAGCTACTTACGTGCTTTCTTACGTGCCCTAACCTTCCTGCCGAATCGAATCCGTGCTCCCTCCCGTGCCTTGATGTTTTACGTGCCATCCATTCGTGCCCTAGTAACACTCATCACGTGCTCCTTACGTGCTTTTTATGTGCTACGAGCTCTTTTCGTAACTCCTGTCCGTGCCCGATTCAGCCTCTTATGTGCCTGAATTTCCTTTCATGCCGCCTGTTCGTGCCCTAGTAAGCCCATTACGTGCTCTCTCTATTTCTCTCTCTCTCTCTGTATCGTAATAGCACGTGCCGTACTCAGGTTCCGTGCCCACTGTGCCTTACGTAACGACTGTCCGTGCCCAATTTAGTCTCCTGCCGTGCTTCTTACGTGCAACCGTGCAACCGGTGAGGGTAGGTGAGCACGGCCATTACAGGTCAATTAGGAAGGTCGAACAAGCCAGAGAGAGAGAGAGAGAGAGAGAGAGAGAGAGAGAGAGAGAGAGAGAGTCACAAACACGCAATGCAGTTCTTTTAAAAACTTACCCTCGCATCCATAAAGAATTTTTGTGTATGTTAAAGTAAGGAAGGAAGGAAGGAAGGAAGGAAGGAAGGATGGAAAGAAGGATGGAAGGAAGGATGGAAGGAAGGAAGGATGGAAGGAAGGAAGGATGGAAGGATGGAAGGAAGGAAGGAAGGAAGGAAGGAAGGAAGGATGGAAGGAAGGAAGGAAGGATGGAAGGAAGGAAGGAAGGATGGATGGATGGATGGATGGATGGAAGGAAGGAAGAAAGGATGGAAGGAAGGAAGGATGGAAGGAAGGAAGGAAGGAAGGATGGAAGGAAGGAAGGAAGGATGGAAGGAAGGAAGGATGGAAGGAAGGATGGAAGGAAGGAAGGATGGAAGGAAGGAAGGAAGGAAGGAAGGATGGAAGGAAGGAAGGAATGAATGAAGGAAGGAAGGATGGAAGAAAGGAAGGATGGAAGGAAGGAAGGATGGAAGGAAGGAAGGAAGGATGGAAGGAAGGATGGAAGGAAGGATGAAGACAGGGAGGAAGGAAGGAAGGATGAAGACAGGGAGGAAGGAAGGAAGGAAGGAAGGAAGGAAGGAAGGAAGGAGGGAGGGAGGGAGGGAGGGAGGAAGGAAGAAATGAAGGAAGGAAGGAAGGAAGGAAGGATGGAAGGAAGGAAGGACGGAGGGAAGGAAATTCTGTTATGTTCTTTCTGGTTACTGTTATTAATCATTATTATTATTATTATTATTATTATTATTATTATTATTATCATTATTATTATTATTGTCTATGGTTCGTGGTGTCAGTCATCCACTCACTCGATACTGTGCTGCATCTCTCTCTCTCTCTCTCTCTCTCTCTCTCTCTCTCTCTCTCTCTCTCTCTCTCTCTCTCTCCACCATAAACCCACCTCAGAGGTCAATATCTAGTTACCAGGATTCTCTCTCTCTCTCTCTCTGGAAACAACTGAGGAGGAAGGGCACATTACTGAATACGTGCACACACACACACACACACACACACACACACACACACACACACACACACAGAGAGAGAGAGAGAGAGAGAGAGAGAGAGAGAGAGAGAGAGAGAGAGAGAGAGAGAGAGAGGTACCCAATATTCACCCCTTTAAGTCTTTCTAACACCTGTACAGACCAGGTGTTTAGGAGGGCAGGTGTGTGTGTGTGTGTGTGTGTGTGTGTGTGTGTGTGTGTGTGTGTGTGTGTGTGTGTGTGTGTGTGTGAGAGAGAGAGAGAGAGAGAGAGAGAGAGAGAGAGAGAGAGAGAGAGAGAGAGAGAGAGAGAGGGGAAGCGTAAGAGAGGGAGGGAAAATATGGGTATAGGGGATTTCCTTAAGGAGACATGAAGGAAATTAAGGAAGGAGGAGGAGGAGGAGGAGGAGGATTACACAGGAAAGCAAACAGCAACAGACCTTATGGTCCTTTCGAGGCTGCTTGTTAGAGAAAACTATGACTACAAGATCTAACTCTACATGTTGAAGGATAAGGATAGGAAAGCAAGAAGGCTCCCCCCACCACCAAACCCTCCAGGAAAAAGTGAGAAAAACCACCATGCAGCATGGAAAAACTGACATGGAAATTTTATAGGAAACATTGGAAAGGAAAAGTCACATTCTATAATACTTTATCTATAAGCTACCCGATAGAGTAACCTGAAAGAGAAAGTAAACAAATAAAATAATAGTTACGGCATGACATTATAAACCAGTTACATTGAGTTAATGGGAAGTCTGTGGACATAACGTGGAAGCTACACACTGCACAGTGTGGATGTTTAGGGTGGTGCAGCAGCCTTGCCTGGCGCTTTTAAGGTAGGCAGCAGTCAATCAGGCCCTAGCTCCGTTTGCTCCACTGAGACAAGGAACTCTCCCATGTGGGACAAGTACACAAGTTTCAACCTGAAGCAGTGACCCCTGGTACATTAAAAAAATCCCGATGGTGGTCACTTGACTAACAGGGACCCTCAGTGATCCACAGCCCATCACAGGTCGAAAGTAAGAGTAGTGACCGTTAACTCAGGGTTATCTGTGCAGCTCCTAATCTGTGCTTATATTGCTTTCTTTGCGCTGGGGAGACTGAAAAGTATATAGGACGGGTGTCTCAGATAAAAGGGGACTGCACAGTGCACAGTGTGGATGTGCAATGCACAGAGTGGATGTTTAGGGGTGGTGCGGCAACCTTCCCTGGCGCTTTTAGGTAGGCAGCAGTCAATCAGGCAATAGCTCCGTTCACTCCACTGAGACAAGGAACTCTCCCATGTGGGACAGTACACAAGTTTCATCCTGAAGCAGTGACCCCTGGTACATTAAAAAAATCCCGATGGTGGTCACTTGACTAACAGGGACCCTCAGTGATCCACAGCCCATCACAGGTCGAAAGTAAGAGTAGTGACCGTTAACTCAGGGTTATCTGTGCAGATCCTAATCTGTGCTTATAGTGCTTTGTTTGCACCGAATAAATTGAAAATGTATAATATCGTGACGCAACACTATGTACGGGTACATTGTTTACGGGGTGTCTTGTAGACTAAGGGGCATGAACTTACATGTACCGTAGCTATAAAAGCAAGTTATTCGGACAGAAAAAGAGTCAGCTGAGGATTTTCATGCAAATACTTGTCTAATTTGTTTTTGAATGTCTCAATTGAGATACTGTTCACGGTATCTGAGGGTAATCTGTTCCAGATATTTACAACTCTGTTAAAGAAGAAGTATTTTGCTTCGTGGGATTGGAATCGTTTTCCCATGATTTTGCAGCCATTACTTCTGGTTTGACTCGACCGGTCTATATCAAAATATTTATTCATGTCTAAGTTGTCATATCCCTTCATGATTTTGAAAACTTCAATAAGGTCCCCTCTTAACCTGCGCTACGTTAGGCTAAATAATTTAAGTTCTTCAAGGCGTTCCTCATATGGTTTGTTTCTAAGTCGTGGTACCATTTTTGTGATTCTTCGCTGAATTTTCTCTAATTTTTCAATGTCCTTTCTGTAGTACGGAGACCAGAATTGCACACAGTACTCAAGATGGGGGCGCACTAGCGAGTTGTACAAGGCAAGTATGACTTTTTCCGATTTAAACTCGAAAGTTCTTCCAATAAAACCCACTAGCTTGTTTGCAATTTTTACCGCATCGGTACACTGCTTGCTTGGTTTTAGGTCATTTGATATTATCACACCAAGATCCTTTTCACTGTCTGTACTTGATAACTGAATATTGTTCATTTTGTAATTTGCATGGACATTGTTACTTCCAATATGAAGTACTTTACATTTTTCTGTGTTGAATTTCATTTGCCATTTTTCTGCCCAGCTTGCTAAAGTATTAAGGTCATTTTGTAACTGCTGCCACTGTAATTTTGAAGTGACTTTACTGGTTATTTTAGTATCATCTGCAAATTTGGATACTTTACAATTTAGACCCTCATCAATGTCATTTATATAGATAATAAAAAGTATCGGTCCAAGTACTGAGCCTTGGGGAACGCCGCTGATCACATTACGCCATTTGGATTCCTTTCCGTTTATCACAACTCGCTGTTTTCGGTCTGACAGCCAGTCTTGTAACCATTTTAGCGTCTTTCCTTTTATTCCATGTGCTTCTATTTTTCTCATGAGACGCTTGTGAGGGACAGTGTCAAATGCTTTCTGAAAGTCGAGGTAAATTATATCTACTGCTCTTGAGTCATCGTATGATTTGTAAACATCATGGAAGAAGTCCAGTAAGTTAGTTAAGCATGAACGACGATGTCTGAATCCATGTTGCGAGTCTTTAATTATATTATTTTCTTCTAGATAATTAACTATTTTATCTCTTATGATTTTTTCCATTAACTTGCACACTACTGATGTTAAGCTGATTGGTCTGTAATTTCCTGGGTGCGACTCATTTCCTTTTTGAAAATTGGTGTTACATTTGCTAGTTTCCATTCGCGTGGAACTTTCCCAGTACTTAATGATTTATTGAATAAGACAGAGAGTGGCAGCAGTAACTCATGTTTTGCTTCTTTGAGAATTCTCGGTGATATTTTATCGGGGCCAGGGGTTTTGTTTATGTCCGTACTATTTATGGCTGAAAGGATATCATTATTATGGATAGCATAGTTACTAAGGACTGTGCTATTTGCTTGGTTTGTGGGTAACAGTAGGTTTCTGGTGGTGTTTTCTACTGTAAAAACAGACGCAAAGTAATCGTTAAGAATGTTTGCCATTTCGACCTCATTTTCAGTGTGTCTGCCATTGTTTGTTTCTAGAGGACCTATTGATGTAGTCATAACCTTTTTCTTTCTAATGTAACTGTAAAATAGGAGGAAAAGGAGGAGGAGGAGGAGGAGGAAAGTCTCTAAGATGCTCTAACAATATAAACTGATTTTTCCTGCCACAGAAAATTAAATGAGAAAGAGAGAGAGAGAGAGAGAGAGAGAGAGAGAGAGAAATCAGTCAATATCTGTGCTATATCGATCGAGGGCTGTGACGTCACCACAACGACCCTCCCCACTCTATACGCCTTACTACTTACCTACTCCTTACGGCCTACTGACAGATCTACCTACCTACCTACTTACTAGCTATCTGTCAATAATTTAAGCATGCTAGAGTTCTTACCTACCTACTACCTACCCATCTACCTACCTACCAACCTACCTACCACTCTACGTACCAACTCACCAACCTAACTACCTACATTCCTACCATTTTACGTACCAACCCACCCACCTACCTACCTACCTACCTACCTACCTACTTACCTACCTACCTACCTTACTCTCATACGCTTTAAGAATCCTATTACTGCCAGAGAGAGAGAGAGAGAGAGAGAGAGAGAGAGAGAGAATGTTTTAACCTACCTACTTATACCTATCCCACTTGCCACCATCCTCTCTCTCTCTCTCTCTCTCTCTCTCTCTCTCTCTCTCTCAAGCTGTATGTCTGTGTGTCTGTATTTCTCTATTAACGTGCGATTCAATCAGTCTCTCACACACACACAAATTCTCCTCTCTCTCTCTCTCTCTCTCTCTCTCTAAGCTAGTGGCCTGTCGTATCACTGTGTTACACTCGATTACCTTTCTCTACTCACGGCCTCCCTTGCTTTCATCTCTCTCTCTCTCTCTCTCTCTCTCTCTCTCTCTCTCTCTCTCTCTCCGGGCCATTACCCTGCTCCACCGGGTCCCCACAAGTCCCCCTTTGTTATCTACCCTGCTTTGATCTCTCTCTCTCTCTCTCTCTCTCTCTCTCTCTCTCTCTCCCTCTCTCTCTCAACCTATTTGTCTATCAGTCTATGTTTCTCTATTAATGTGCGAATCAATCAGTCGCTCACACACATCTTCTCTCTCTCTCTCTCCCTCTCTCTCTCAATCTATTTGTCTATCAGTCTATGTTTCTCTATTAATGTGCGAATCAATCGGTCGCTCACACACATCTTCTCTCTCTCTCTCTCCCTCTCTCTCTCAATCTATTTGTCTATCAGTCTATGTTTCTCTATTAATGTGCGAATCAATCGGTCGCTCACACACATCTTCTCTCTCTCTCTCTCTCTCTCTCTCATTTGCACTAGCCAACTGAAGTGTGTGTGTGTGTGTGTGTGTGTGTGTGTGTGTGTGTGTGTGTGTGTGTGTGTGTGTGTGTGTGTGTGTGTGTGTGTGTGTGTGCATTTTCTCCCCGCAGAGAGAGGGAGAGAGAGAGAGAGAGAGAGAGAGAGAGAGAGAGAGAGAGAGAGAGTTGGGGGAGAAACGGAAGAAGGGATGGCATTTATGCTTATCAAAGGGAAGAGGAAGGATGGAGGAGGAGGAGGAGGGGTGAAGGAGGAAGAGGAGGGGTGAAGGAGGAAGAGGAAGAGTGAAGGGGAGAAGACAGGAGGAGGAAGGCTAAGTGGGAGTGAAGGAAGGAGTAGGGGAAAAGAGGAAGAGGAGGAGGGGGGAGGAGGAAGTACAAAGGAAAGCAAACGGCAACAAACCTTATAGTCCTTTCGAGGCTGCTTGTTACAGAGAAAACTATGACTACAAGATCTAACTCTACATGCTGAAGGATAAGGATAATAAAGCAAGAAGGCTCCCCCCACCACCAAACCCTCCAGGAAAAACTGGCAGGAAAAAGTGAGAAGGACCAGCATGCAGCGTGGAAAAACTGGCAGGGAAATTTCATAGGAAAGACTGAAAAGGAAAAGTTACATTCTATAATACTTTGCCTATAAGCTACCTGTGAGAGAAAGTAATGATGTAAAATGAATAGGAGGGAGGAGGAGGAGGAGGAGGAGGAGGAGGAGGAGGAAGAAAAATGTAATAGTTGTGAGGGTTGACAGGCTCTCTCTCTCTCTCTCTCTCTTTGCAGGGAGAAAGAATGCACATAACATGAGACAAGGGAATGTGTGTGTGTGTGTGTGTGTGTGTGTGTGTGTGTGTGTGTGTGTGTGTGTGTGTGTGTGTGTGTGTGTGTGTGTGTATAGCATTATGTGCGTATCTAAAACATGACCTCAATACACTTTTTATCCACTGATGTCCGTGTGCACCATTAATGTGTGTGCGTGATAGGTCAAGTACGTGTTCGTGTGCACACCAGATAGCTATGTATTCCATGTGCACTTCCAGTACATGTACGTACGTGTGGATATGCCCCCATGTGTACCTCCAGTATGTATATGCGTGGAAATACTTACATGTGTGCGTTAGGCAGGTCGTCATGTGCATCTACCTGTGTTTATGAACAGATAAATTTCCGTGTGTGTGTGTGTGTGTGTGTGTGTGTGTGTGTGTGTGTGTGTGTGTGTGTGTGTTCCAATGGTGTGCCTATCCATGTGTACGTGAGGTGTGTGTGCGTAGGACCTCCGTGTGTAGAATTACTTCGTGTGCACTTCAGGTCTGTGTGTACGTATATCCGGGTGTAGGTGAGGTTTGTGTGCGTATGTCCGTGTGCACTTGAGGTTCGTGTGCGTATATCCATGTGCACTTGATGTGTGTGCATATATCCATGTGTAGCTGAGGTGTGTGTGCATAAAATCGTGTGCACTTGAGGTTTGTGTGCGTATATGTGTGCACTTAGGTTTGTGTGCGTATATTCGTGTGCACTTGCGGTATGTGCGTAAGTGACCTTGGTGTGAGTTAAAAGCACACACACTTGAGGGTGGAGTGATCTTTTGCACGCACTCACTCAAGCACGCACACGCACTCTCCTGTGACCTCCTCGCACGCACGCACGCACACAATAACTTCTCTTTCCTCTTAAAAAAAAAAAGAAACACACAAACACGCGCACGCACACACACACACACACACACACAAACACGCGCGCACACACACACACACAAACACACACACACACTAGACACTTCTCCCTACCAGTCTCTCTCTCTCTCTCTCTCTCTCTCTCTCTCATAACTCAAAATACATGTCGCCAACTTGTCTGGGAGGCCTAGACGTGAGCTGGATATTCTCTCTCTCTCTCTCTCTCTCTCTCTCTCTCTCACACACACACACACACACACACAGACGCTCGTAAACTGAAGGAAAATATACTGGCAATGAGGAAGACATGGTGAACGTCCCTCTCCCCTCCCCCCGCACTCTCTCTCTCTCTCACACACACACACACACACACACACACACTACAAAACACATCACACACAAGACACAGTTGCTAACCCATTCACTTCTAACATGTTATTCTAAGCCTAAAAAAAAAATCATCTGACTGTAGAGGGAATTAAAATGTAGCTATACCCCTTTCACTTTAACTTGGCAGTGGATTACGATTTATATCAACGTGCAAAACGAAGAAAATGACTCGACTACGGTAAGACACACGAAATTATTTGGTTCATTCTTTGATATATATACGGGATTATACTTCCAACTCCAATTACATGACGGGTTTTCGAATACTGCTGTTCCTGACACTGATGAGGATGAGTGTGTGATGAGTGGGGAATAGAGAAGGATAGGAGGATGAGTGTGTGATGAGTGGGGAGAGTCATAGAGAGGGATAGGAGGATGAGTGTGTGATGAGTGGGGATAGTCAGAGAGAACGACAGGAGGATGAGTGTGTGATGAGTGGGGAAAGTCATTGAGAGGGATAGGAGGATGAGTGTGTGATGAGTGGGGATAGTCAGAGAGAGCGACAGGAGGATGAGTGTGTGATGAGTGGGGAAAGTCATTGAGAGGGACAGGAGTGTGTGATGAGTGGGGAAAGTCATGGTGAGGGATAGGAGGATGAGTGTGTGATGAGTGGGGATAGTCAGAGAGAGCGACAGGAGGCGGTGAAATAGAAGCCAGCTAATGTAGACAAGGGTTTGGTGTGAGGTTATTTGAACATCCACCCCACATCCACCCCTCATCCACCTCCCATCCACCTCCCATCCACCCTTCCTGTCACCCACTCAATACACACAGCTTACGGGTTTATAAGAAGCTCCACTCGCTCCCTTACAGCTCATCTTATAACCACAAGGAAGAAACGTATAAGTATGACCATGTCTCCTTTCCCTCCTTACTACCGGTCCACGCCTTCTTCCTCCTCCCTCCTCCTTACTCTTGGTCCATCTCTTCTTCTTCCCTCCTAATTTCTGCTCCTCCTCCTCCTCCTCCTCTTCTTCTTTTCGTCTGCTTCCTCTTATTTCTTCTTATTATTATTAACTATTATTATTATTATTATTATTATTTTTATATTATTATTATACCATTATTATTATTATTATTATTTCTCCTCCTTCTTCCGTCTCTCGCAGCCTAAATTTCCCACAAAGTTCTGATTATCCTTTTCCCTACCCTTCCATTTACCTGACAGTCATACCTTACTCAGCACGTGATACCTTTATACCTCTCTCTCTCTCTTTCTCTCTCTCTCTCTCTCTCTCTTGTTCTCTCCTTCCTTCCTTCTCTTCCCTCATATCTTTCCTCCCTTCCTCTTATCTTTCCTTCCTTCCTCCTTCTCCCTCTGCTTCCTTCCTATCCTTCATTCGCTTACTCCTTCCTTCATTTCTCTCATTCTCATCCTTTCCCTCTTCCTTCTTTCAATTCCTTCTCTCTCCTGTTATTCCTCCTTCCTCCTCTTCCTTTTTTTTTTTCTCTCTCTCCCTCCTCTTATCCTCCCTCCCTCCCTCCCTCCTCCTCTGATATTACCTCCCTCTCCCTCCCTCCCTCTCATCCCTCCTTCCTCTAATCCTCTTTTCCTTCTTTCCTTCCTCTTCTTCCTCTCTTACTCCCTCTTACCTTCCTAATCTTCTTCATCATCTCTCTCTCTCTCTCTTCCTTCCATCCATTCACCCTCTCATCCATCAATTCATCCACCTAACAACCCATCCAACCATTCCTTCATTCATTCATCCATCCATCCATCCATCTATCCATCCATCCACCCACCCATCCATCCATCCATCCACCCATCCATCCATCCATCCATCCTCTCATCCATCCATCCATCCATCCATCCATCTATCCATCCATCCATCCATCCATCCATCCACTCATCCATCCATCCATCCACCCATTCATCCATCCACCCATCCATCCATCCATCTATCCATCCACATCAGTGCTACCAACAGCTCTAGTATAGGAGGAGAAGGAGGAGGAGAAGGAGGAGGAGGAGGAGGAGCAGGAGAAGGAAACTTTTCTCTCCGTTCCTCCTCTCCTATTGTGTACCTTCCTCCTCTCGTCTTATTCTCCCTCCTCCTCCTCCTCCACCTTCTCCTCCTCTTCCTCCTCCTCTTTAAAAATATGCAGTAATTCTCTTAGTAACCCTCCTTTACTTCCGTTATAAAATGTGGAAGACTCTCTCTCTCTCTCTCTCTCTCTCTCAATTTTTTCTTGTTTTACCCACTTATCCCTCTCTCTCTCTCTCTCTCTCTCTCTCTCTCTCTCTCTCTCTCTCTCTCTCTCTCTCTCTCTCAATTTTTTCTTGTTTTACCCACTTATCCCTGTCTCTCTTTCTCTCTCTCTCTCTTTCTCTCTCTCTCTCTGTCTCTTGATCCACTAGTTCCGGTGCTTTTCGCAGAGGAGCAAAATAAATTCATTGCCTTGGTGGCCCAGGGGGTGAAGAGAGACGAGAGGAGAAAAAGAGGAGAGAGGAGAGGAGAGGAGAGGAGTGGGCAAGAGAGGAGAGGAGAGGAGAAAAAGAGGAGAGGAGAGGAGAGAAGAGAAGAAGAGAGAAGAGAAAAGAAAGGAAATGAAAGAAGAGGGGCGGGAAGGGGAGAGGAAAGACGAGGAGAGGAGAAGAGATGAGATGAGAAGAGAGGAGAGGAGAGGAGAGGAGAGAGGAGAGGAGAGGAGAGGAGAGAGAAGAGGAGAGAAGAGGAAAGGAGAGAGATGAGAGAAAACAAAAGACGGGAGGAGGAGGAGGAGGAGGAAGAGGAGGAGGAAGAAGAGTAATGTTATAGGGTTAGGAAGTGAATGGAAGGGAAAACGAGGAGCGAGGAAGGAAGACATGAGGAGGAGGAGGAAGAAGGAAGAGAAAGAGGAAGAAGAGGAAGAGGAAGAAAAAGAAGAGGAAGAGAAAAATGAGGAAGAGGAAATTTAAATTCAAACTGATATTTTAAATCCTAACTGTAACAAGAAATACATAACAAGAAATACAAAACTGTTAATAGAGTTGAAAAAAAAAAAGAAAAAGAAATTAAACTGATTACACTGAACCTACAAGTATGGGGAAATTTTTAACCGTTACTGCAGCTGAAATATTTTAAATTCAAACTACATTCAACGTCCTTCGGTACTTATGAGTCCTTCGTTTAACAGAAAATATGAAACGGTTGTTAAAAAATATAAATTCAAATTTCCATTAAGATTCCAACAGTACTTCTGTGCCATGCGTTTAACGGAAAAAAATAAAATCGTTTAAAATCAAATTCAAACATTAGGGTGTACTATCAGAAGCGGAAAAAAATAACTATTCAAAAATTCAAATAATATTAACAAACAAGTGCATTCAGCAGCGCCACGCAACACAACGTCCCGTACCGGATGCTAACCACACCTACGTAACAGGCCTTGGGAGGAGATGACTGGTTGTTCCACGCCACACCCCGTCATGGTATGGCCAACAAGTGTGTCACGTTACGAGTATACCAAAATCCGTCCACGCATAAGGAAGTTACAGACACGAAACTGCGTAAGGACTGAAGTACTGACGGAACCACGCAAACCTATAAATAAACTGGAGTGGCACTCAGTAGAGCGTATACCTCAGCCAAGGTCCAACATAAAAAACGCCCCATCTCGCAATGTTAAGGAAAGTGAAAACAAATTCCTGGATCCGCACCTTTATCCGGATCGGCACCAAAATTTAATGGAGTGTATTCTGAGCCAAGGCCTATTCTTCTACCAAGTTTCGTGGAAATCCGTCCGGTAGTTTTTGTGTAATCTTGCTCACAAACCTACCAACCCGCAAACAAACAAACGCACAGGGGTGAAAACATTACCTCCTTGGCGAAGGTAATAATACCAGTTCCAGTACTTGAGATTCTTCCCCTTCTAAATTTCCTTCCTTCCTCCCTTCTCCCTTCCCTTCCCTTCTCTCTCTCTCTCTCTCTCTCTCTTCATACACTTTCTCTCCCTCCTTCCTACTTCATTCTACCTTTCTTCCTCTTCCTCTCGCCCTCCCTCCCTCCCTCCTGACTTCCTTCCTCCCTTCCCTCCTTCCTTCGAGTCGACAGAAGGAAGAAAGAGAGGCGACGGGGGGATTACCGACTTTCTTTACGGCCCCTCTCTCTCTCTCTCTCTCTCTCTCTCTCTCTCTCTCTCTCTCTCTCTCTCTCTCTCTCTCTCAATTTTAAGGCTCTTTCACATCTCTCTCTCTCTCTCTCTCTCTCTCTCTCTCTCTCTCTCTCTCTCTCTCTCTCTCAAATTTAAAGCTCTTTTTCTCTTTACAAGTACCGAGAACTTTACTCTCTCTCTCTCTCTCTCTCTCTCTCTCTCCCTCTCTCCCAGACAAGCCGAAATATTGGGGCGGCAGCGAACCCTCTCACCCTGACGTGCCGGACTGAGGTCAGAGCCGAAGGTGTAATAAATATAATAAAAAAACACAAAGAAAATAAAGAAGAAATACAATAAAAAAATCACAAGTATATTATTTTTTGGTGGTCATGTGTGTGTGTGTGTGTGTGTGTGTGTGTGTGTGTGTGTGTGTGTGTGTGTGTGTGTGTGTGTGTGTGTGTGTGTGTGTGTGTGTGTGTGTGTGTGTGTGTGTGTGTGTGTGTGTGTGTGTGTGTGTGAGAGAGAGAGAGAGAGAGAGAGAGAGAGAGAGAGAGAGAGAGAGAAGATGAATAAGGAGAGAAATAAGAATAGAAGAGAAGGAAGATGAAGAAGAATAGGAAGGATGAATGAAGGAAAAAGAAGAAGAAGAAGGGAGAAGAATGAAGGAAGAAGGGAAATGGAACTGACGAGTGAAGGAAGAAGGGAATCAGAGTGAAGGAAGGAAGAAGGAAGAAGGAAGGAAGGAAAGAAACGATTAAAGACAAGCAAGGAAGGAAGAGAGGAAGGAAGAAAGGAAAGGAAGGAAGAGAGGAAGGAAGGGAGGAAGGAAGAAAGGAAAGGCAGGATGAAAGGAAGGAAGGAAGAGAGGAAGGAAGAAAGGAAAGGAAGGATTAAAGAGAAGGAATGAAGGAGGAAAGGAGTAAGAAAGGAAAGGAAGGATGACAGAGAAGGAAGAGTGGAGGAAGAAAGGAAAGGAAGGATTACGGACAAGGATGGTAGGAAGAGAGGAAGGAAGAAAGGAAAGGAAGGATGAATGAAAAGGAAGGAAAATAGGACGAAGAAAGGAAGGGAAGGATGAAAGAGAAGAAAGGAAGGAAGAGAGGAGGAAGAAAGGAAGGGAAGGATGAAAGACAAGGAAGGAAGGAAGAGAGGAGGAAGAAAGGAAAGGGAGGATTAAAGACAAGGAAGGAAGACGAAAGGAATTAAGGATGAGGGAGGAGGAGGAGGAGGAGGAAAGTGAGCAGGGGTAAAGGATAACACGAGAGCAGAAAGGAGGGAAAGGAAGTAAGGAAGGAAGGAAGGAAGGAAGGAAGGAAGGAAAGCAAGAAGGAAGAAGCAAAATAATAAGAAAAATATAAACAACAGAGGCGTAGAAAAAGAAAAAAAATAACAAAAAACGAAAAAAACAAAATCCACGAAGAAAACTCCAAGACAAAAGAGGCTGGAGGAAAGGAGAGATCAGGAGGGAAAATGTGGAGGAAAGTTGGAGAGAAAATCGAGGAGCTTGGAGGAAAAATGTGGAGCAATTTGGAGAGAAAATGGAGGAACTTGGAGAGAAAATGTGGAGGAACTTGGAGGAAAAATGGAGGAGCTTGGAGAGAAAATGTGGAGGAGCTTGGAGAGAAAATGTGGAGGAACTTGGAGAGAAAATGGAGGAACTTGGAGAGAAAATGGAGGAACTTGGAGAGAAAATGTGGAAAATATTATGCTTATCTATTTTTCTATCTATGCAGCACGAATCTATCTACCTATCTGTCTATCTATATACCGGTCGCTCGCCCCTGAGATGCAGCATGAAAAAATAAATAAGATGTAAACCCATGATACGCCATACACTTGTAAACCTTCCAGCGTGAGAGAGTTACATAGAGTTACATAGATACACAGACCACACAGACCTTACTGTCCCTACGAGGATAGCACAGCAGAAGGCTCTCTCCCCCACCCTCCAGACCCTCCGGCATTTGCCGTACAGGAAACAAGAGAGGAAGTAATACCTTGCAGGAATGAAAAACCTGAAGGAATTTTATAGGATCGGCAGAAAGTAGAATAATATGGAAAAGGAAAATTTGGGCATACAGCCACATACTTACTCTATGCATGCAATTGTTTTATTTATGTTTTTAATCAAAAGATGAATAGAATGTTTATCTATTATATATACCGTAAAATATTGTCTGTGTCTAATAGACACATGAATGCAGACGCGAATATGCAATAATTGCTCCATCCTAACTAAACGATACCAATTGCGTCGAGATACATGTCCAGTCTCTTTTTAAATATATTTATGGTACCACTCTCAATCACATTCCCAGGGAGTTTATTCCATTCGCTTACAACAGAGTAAGTGAAGAAGTTTTTGGTTGTATCAAGATTAGCCCTCCTTGCTTGCAACTTCATACCATTTCCTCGAGTTACAGTCTCGGTAATTACTGTGAATAGCTTGCTTGAATCAGTATTACTGAAGCCTTTTAGAATCTTAAAACATTCAATCAGCTGTCCCCTGAGTCTCCGTTTTCTAAGAGAGAATAGGTTTAATTCCCTGAGTCTCTCTCTCTCTCTCTCTCTCTCCCTCGAGAGAGAGAGAGAACAGTAAGGGAAGGAAGCGTGCCGTCCTGACTGTGTGTAGCGAAGTAAACAGAGTGAAAAATGATCCTGTGTGTGTGTGTGTGTGTGTGTGTGTGTGTGTGTGTGTGTGTGTGTGTGTGTGTGTGTGTGTGTGTGTGTAAACAGGTAAAGAAATATTTATAGGAGGGGAAACAGCAAAAAGTCACCTCATACTACTACTACTACAGCAGCACTAGAAGTAGTAGCAGTAGTAGTAGCAGCAGTAGTAGTAGTAGTAGTAGTAGTAGTAGTAGTAGTAGTAGAAGGTGTATTTATTGTTGCTGTGTGGTAGTAGTAGTAGTATCTGTAGTGGTAGTGGTAGTAACTGTGGTAGTGGTAGTGATGGTGGTAGTAATGGCAGCTGGTGGAAATAATTGCCATGATGGAGGAGGGAACCGGATGAACTATTTACACACACACACACACACACACACACACACACACACACATATCTAGAGATTTCTTTTTTACGTACTAGAAAAAGGTAGAGTTATCATCATCATCATCATCATCACCATCATCATCACCACCACCACCACCATCATCATCATCATCATCACCAACAACACCATCATCAATATCATTATCATCATCACCACCATCATCATCATCATCACCATCATCATCACCAACACCAACACCATCATCATCATCATCACCACCATCATCATCATCATTATCGCTACCTCCGCTACATCACAGCTACTTTCGCTACTTTTAATGGAGGAATGTAGCAGCATCACCGCATTGCATCACTGCTCCCCTCCCCTCCCCATATCTCCCCTCCCCTCCCCATATCTCCCCTCCCCTCTCCCTCTCTTCCCCTTCCCTTCACTCCCTCTCCTTCCCATCTCATCCCCCTCCTTCCTCTCCCCGCCCTCTCCTCCTCTCCCCCTCCCCATCCCCTATCTTTCCTCTCCCCTCTCCTCCCCTCTCCCCTTTCCCTCCATCTCCCCCAGCTCCTTCCTCTCCCCTCCCCCCACACCCTCCAACTATCCTCCACTAAGCTCCCCCTACCTGTGACGTAAGGCTCCCTATGAAACGTAAAGCTCCCTATATGTGACGTAAAGCTCCCTATATATGTGACGTAAAGCTCCCTAACTGTGACGTAAAGCTAACTGTGCCGTAAAGCTCCCTATGTGACGTAAAGCTCCCTATATGTGACGTAAAGCTCCCTAAATGTGACGTAAAGCTCCCTATATGTGACGTAAAGCTCCCTATATATGTGACGTAAAGCTCCCTATATACGCAGTCCCTATATGTGACGCAAAGCTCCCTATATGTAACGTAAAGCTCCTTATAAATGTGACGTAAAGCTCCCTAACTGTGACGTACAGCTCCCTATATGTGACGTACAGCTCCCTATATGTGACGTAAAGCTCCCTAACTGTGACGTAAAGCTCCCTAACTGTGACGTAAAGCTCCCTAACTGTGACGTAAAGCTCCCTATATACGTAACCCCTATTTGCTCACTGCCTACCTCCCTTTAACACAGGGAGGAGTGGATGTGTATTTACAGTAGGTTTACCGAGGGTTAGGCGGGAATTATTTACACATCTATCTATTTATCTATCTATGTATCTATCTACGGTATCTATCTATCTATCTATATCTTTAAATGGATATGCTTCTCGAGTTGTGTTGAGAAAGCATGATAAAGTTTACAAAATTCTCAGGCCCTTCTAGTGATAATAATAATAATAATAATAATAATAATAATAACAATAATAATAATAATAATCAGTGGAATTCTTTTTATATTACTATCTTTAACTTCAAGAATAATTTAATCACATACAATTTACCTTTCCTTTTTACTTTTTTCTCACTGGGCAAGGAAGCTCCCTAACACCTATCCCTAAGCGATTTAGTTTGTTTATTACACCTTACCACCCACTTCTGTGTTACAAAAATCCTTCTAATATCGCCACAAACAGCGTAAATATATAAAAGGATATTAACCAGCCACATCCAAAAATAAATCGCTAAGGAAGAGGTGTTAGGGAGCTTCCTTAACCAACGAATAAAAGCCATAGAAACAAGGGTCATTCTACTCGTCTCCCTAACACCTCTTCCTTACCGATTTAGTCTTGGATAAGGCTGGCTAATATCTTTCTGTATGTTATTTATGCAGAGTATGGCGTGGATGGATTTATATAACACAAGAGGAGAACGGCAAGGTGTAATAAGCAAAATAATTCGCTTAGGAAGAGGTGTTAGGGAGCCTCTCTCTCTCTCTCTCTCTCTCTCTCTCTCTCTCTCTCTCTCTCACCAGGACCGCAAGGGCCACATCAGCTGATCGATCCCCTGCCTCACCATCCCTGCCTCAGCCT
>NC_137069.1:1827500-1842500 GCF_032717465.1 Coenobita brevimanus | reverse complement strand
CCCCCTCTTCCTCCTACTTCCTCCTCTTCCTCCTTGTCTCTCCTCCTCTTCCTCTACCCCCCTCTTCCTCCTACTTCCTCCTTGTCTCTCCTCCTCTTCCTCCTACTTCCTCCTCTTCCTCCTTGTCTCTCCTCCTCTTCCTCTGCCCTCCTCTTCCTCCTACTTCCTTCTACACCTGCATTGGGACTTAAGGAGTGTGTGGTCTGTGTGTCTATGTAACAGTGTAATTCTTTGGGCTATTTCCTGTTACCTGTACACCTTCTCTCTCTCTCTCTCTCTCTCTCTCTCTCTCTCTCACTCCAGGTCCCGGAATACTAAACTTCTGCATCTCTCTCTCTCTCTCTCTCTCTCTCTCTCTCTCTCTCTCTCTCTCTCTCCAGGTCCAGGAATACTAAACTTCTGCATCTCTCTCTCTCTCTCTCTCTCTCTCTCTCGGTCCAAGAATATTAACTCTAATTTGCATTTCTCTGAATTTCTCCCGTCAGAATGCCAACCCTTCTGTGGTAACTTCTTATATATTCTATTCTCGATCTGACGATATTATAGATAGACAGACAGATATAGATAGATAGATAGACAGATAGATACAGATACAGATAGATAGATAGACAGATATAGATAGATAGATAGATAGAAAACAGACAGATAGGGATAGAAAGATAAAAAGATGTAGATATAGATAGATAGATAGATAGATAGGTTGGTAGGTAGGCAGTATAAGGAGAGCTCGATAGATACAGAAATATAAATGTGTAAATACAAAAGGGTACATGAAGCCAAATTGATGGACAGATAGATAGATAGATAGACAGATAGATAGACAGACAGATATGTGGGGGGAGAGAGAGAGAGAGACTGAGTGGAAGAAAGTAGTTTATGGAAAGTCAGTCTGAATATCTATCTATTAATCAGTTTATATGCTTATGTCTATCTATCTATCTATCTATCTCAACCTGTCGCAAAACAATCTATCTATCGTTCTATCTACTTGTATATCTTTCTCCCTATCATTACTATCAATGTAGGTGTATCTATCAATTTATCTATCTATGTAACTTTCTATGTATATATCTATCTAGTCATCTGCTAACCTACCTACCTACCTATCTATCTATCTACCTTTCTCCCTATCTATCTATCTACCTACCTACCTATTTACCTCCCTCCCTTCTTATCTATATATCTATCAACCTACCTATCTCCTTATCTATCTACCTACCTACCTACCTATCTATCTATCAATCTATCTATCTCCTTACCTACCTACCTACCTACCTACCTATCTATCTATCAACCTATCTATCTCCTTACCTACCTACCTACCTATCTATCTATCTACCAACCAATCTATCTACCTACCTACCTACCTACCTACCTATATCTGTCTATGTCTATCCACTCTTCTATCTATCGCCAGAAGCCTCACTCCGTGCAAAGAGGCTTCGTCAATGAAACTTCAAAGCATTTCTGTCCCTCCTCAGTAACAACCCTCATCCCACCACCACCTTTATCATTGTCATTCTTTTCTCGTCTCCTCCTCCTCCTCCTCCTCCTCCTTCTTCTTCTTCTTCTTTCTCATTAACCTCAATATTCCAAATCCTGTTTATTGCATGTATCCTTCCCCCCCCCTTCTTCTCTCTCTCTCTCTCTCTCTCTCTCTCTCTCTCTCTCTCTCTCTCTCTCTCTCTCTCTCTCTCTCTCTCTCCCTCTCTCTCTCTCACCACATACACTATAAACAAAAAAGTCAAAGCTCTTTCCCTTCCTCACAAAACACACAGCCACTCTTTCCTCATTCTTTCTCTTCTCCCTCCATGTCCCCCCCTCCCTTTCCTCCCTCCTCTCTCCTCATTCTTCTCTCCTGTCTCTCTTTTCTCCCTCCATTTTTTACCTCCCTCTCCTTCCTCCACTCTCACTCCTCCTCACTCCCTCTCTCACCACCACAACACACACCACCTCTCTCTCTCTCTCTCTCTCTCTCTCTCTCTCTCTATCTATCTATCTCAATTTCTTCTCCATCATCATCTTCCCAACCTTTCCTCTCATTTTTTCCAATCTCCCTCCCTCTTATTCTCCCTTCTTTCTTCTCCCTCCCCCCTTCCTCTCCTCTCCTCATTTTCTCCTTTCCTCCCTTCTCCTTCTCCCCTCCCTCCTTCCCTTTCTCTCGTCTCTTTCTTCCCTCCATTCCTCCCTTCCTTATTTTCCTTCTTCCTCTCATTCCCTCCCTTCCTCCCATCTCTTTCCTCCCTCCTTCCCTCTCTTTCTCTCCTCTCAGTCCCCTTCCTCCCAATCTCCTTCTTCCCTCCTTCCTTCCCTTCCTCCCCATCTCCTTCTTCCTTCCTTCCCTCCCATCTCTCCCTCCCTTCCTTCCCTCTCCTCTTCTTCCCTCCCTTCCTCCCCTCTCATTCTTCCCTCCCTCCCTTCCTCCTTCTTCCCTCTCCTCTTATCCTATTCTCCCTTCCATCCTTCCCTCTCCTTCCTTCCCTTCTCTCCTTCCTTCCCTTCCTCCTCATCTCCTTCTTCTCTCCTTTTCCTTCCTCCCCCATTCCTTCTTCTCTCCTTCCTTCCCATCTTCTTCTCTCTCTCTCCCTCCCTTCCTCCCCCTCTCTTTCTTCTCTCCTTCCTTCCTTTCCTCCCCACTTCCTTCTCTCCTACCTTCCCTTCCTCCCCATCTCCCTCTCCTCTCCTTCCTTCCCTTCCTCCGCCTCTCCTTCATCTCTCCTTCTTTTCCTTCCTCCCTCTGTCCTTCTCTCCCTCCTTTCCTCCCTCCTCCACCATAGCCAAAAAACTCCATCCCCTCTCACCAGCACTAAGCTACACTTTTCTCTCTCTCTCTATTTTTACGCCTCCCTTTCCTCCATCCATTCTCACCTGTCCCCCCGCTCTCTCTCTCTCTCTCTCTCTCTCTCTCTCTCTCTCTCTCTCTCACACATACACACACACACACACACACACACACACACACACTAAAACACCCTTCTCTTACTCTTCCACATCCATTTTCTTCTCTCTCCTTTCTTCCCTAACCTTCAACCCCGCTCTCCCTCTCTCTCTCTCTCTCTCTCTCTCTCTCACACACACACACACACACACACACACACACACACACACACACTAAAACACCCTTCTCTCACTCTTCCACATCCCTTTCCTTCTCTCTCCTTTCTTCCTTAACCTTCATCCCCCCCCCCTCTCTCTCTCTCTCTCTCTCTCTCCACAAACAAAAACCACACGCCCAAACTCTTTCTCTCTCTCTCACAAAGCGCCGGCCACTCTCTCTCACTCCCGCCTAAGTCTCCATTTGTGAGAGGAGGAGGAGGAGGAGGAGGAGGAGAAAGGAAGGAAGGAAGGAAGAAAAGGAAGATAGGAAACAAATGATGGAAAGGAAGGAAGGAAGAATGGAAGGAAGGCATGAACGAAGGAAGGAAGAAAAGGAAGGAAGGAAGAAAAGGAATGGAAAGCATGGAAGGAAGGAAGGAGGAAAAGAAAAAAATGGATAGAAAGAAGAAAAAGAAAGGAAAAGGAAGAAGGAAGGAAGGAAGGAAGTAAGGAAGGAACGAACGAACGAACGAACGAAAGAAGAAAAGGAAGGAAGGAAGGAAGGAAGGAAGGAAGAAGGGAAGAAGGAAGGAAGGAAGGAAGGAACGAACGAACGACCGAAAGAAGAAAAGGAAGGAAGGAAGGAAGAAGGAAGGAAGGAAGGAAGGAACAAACGAACGAACGAACGAACGAAAGAAGAAAAGGAAGGAAGGAAGGAAGGAAGAAGGGAAGAAGGAAGGAAGGAAGGAAGGAAGGAACGAACGAACGAAAGAAGAAAAGGAAGGAAGGAATGATGGAACGAACGAACGAACGAACGAAGAAAAGGAAGGAAGGAAGGAAGGAAGAAGGGAAGAAGGAAGGAAGGAACACAGACACCTCAATACCTCTCTCAAGTTAAAACTGATGACTGAAAAAAAAATATCCAAGTTAGTTCATAACATATAAAGATCACCAAGAAAAGATCACTCATTCATTTCCATATTTTTTTTTTAATTTCTCACACTTACAGACGATTTTATTCAGCTGGGGAGATTTTTCGATTTTCACCCCAGACGATTTTTTTTCACCCCAGGCGATTTTTCACTCCAGACGATATTTCACCGAGACGATTTTTCTCCCAGACGATTTTCTCCTCGCGATTTTTCATCCATTTTTCACCCCAGACGATTTTTCACGACGATTTTACCGAGCTTCCAAGATTTTTTTTTTTTTCTACTTGAGGGGTTAGATACAGACCTCCAATAACCCCTCCATGATGACGGTACTCCCCTGTGCTTAATAAAATCGTCTGTATGAAACAGTAAAGGGATAAAATAAGGGCTTGGATCCGATTTTAGGGTGCCTGGATCCGACAAGAAGTGGCTCTGGATCCGACAGAAAGGGTGCCTGGATCCGACAGAAAGGGTGCCTGGATCCGACAAAAAGGGTAGCTGGATCCGACAACAAGGGTAGCTGGATCCGACAAAGAGTGCCTGGATCCGATAAAACGGGGTGCTGGATCCGACAAAAAGGGTGCCTGGATCCGACAAAAAGGGTAGCTGGATCCGACAAAAATGGTGCCTGGATCCGATAAAATGGGGTGCTGGATCCGACAAAAAGGGGTGCGACAGAGCCAAGATCCCACTGGCGCGACCTTGCTATCTGGTTGGACCGGTTGCCCCTCCTACTTCCTCCCCTACCTTCTTCTCCTCCTCCCCTCTCTACCACTTCCTTCCCTCTCCATCCCCTTCCCTACCCCTCCCTCCTCCCACTACCCTCTACCTGTCCCCCCTACCCTTAATTCCCTTCTCTCCCCTACCCTACCCTTACCCCTTCTCCTATCCCCCTAAGAGTCAGTCACCCCAGCCTCGCCCAGTCATCCTGCACAATGTCCAGCCGACCCTGCCCACACCTGCCCAGCCTTGCCCATACCGTCCTGCCCTCAAAAGTCCTGTTCAAACTTGCCCACACATGCCCAGCCTTGCCCACACCGTCCTGCCCTCCCAACCTCTGTCCAAACTTGTCCACACATGCCCAGCCTTGCCCACACCCTGTCCTGCCCTCAAAAGTCCTGTTCAAACTTGCCCACACATGCCCAGCCTTGCCCACACCCTGCTCTGCCCTCCCAACCTCTGTTCAAACTTGCGCAAAATGTTGAAAATAACAACCAAGCTGTGTTTAATATATCACAGGCCTTGCATAAAAACACCACGTTCGGTTCCTGATATCGACCTGAGTTTTGTTCAGAAGTGTTCAGTATATGCGAGAGGGGGGATGTGAGCTGGGAGCGGGGCAATGGAATGGCGGGGGGGCAGGGCGACATGGGGGGCGATTTGTTTGAGGCCACCCCGTACGGGATTAAGGCGTCTGGCAATAGATAGACAGTGTTCAGTGAAGATCTATATACTTGTTCAAAATAGCAACCTCCTAACACGACCTAAATAACCTTACTATAGGCCTACGCTGGGGACACCTTCCTTGAAACGTAAACACTCTTTTCACAATTCCAAACACTCACGAGGCGGAAAAGAAAGAAAGAAAAATAGAAAAGAGAGAAAGGGGAAGGAAAAAAAACACGATCGGTAGGAGTAAGGGAGAGAACACACAGCAGCAGCTTAACAAAAAAAAAAATATCCGGAAGTTTGGTGCGAGCAGATTTGGCGAATACTTAAGGAGTGATGATGATGATGATGATGATGATGATGATGATGATGATGATGACAATGGTGATGTTGATGATGACAATGGTGACGATGATGATAATGATGATGATGATGATGATGATGATGATGATGACAATGGTGATGTTGATGACGACAATGGTGATATTGATGATGATGACGATGATGGTGATGATGATGATGATGGTGATGATGATGATGATGATGATGATGATGGTGATGACTATTTTAGAATCACGCATCACACCATCAACTCTCTGCATACCAAGATTTCTCCTTCGATCAATATGAACCCAGATGATCACGACTTACTCAATAATATCTTTGAGAGTAACCTACATACAGACAGCAACTGACAGGAAGATATTGAGAGGGAAACAGACAGGTATAGAAGGGACACACACACACACACACACACACACACACACACACACACACACACACACACACACACACAATTTACACACCGTACACGACAGGCAAAAAGGAACACATATATATCTCAAAGAAAAACATACACACACACACACACACACACACACACACACACACACACACACACCATCATCATCACTATCCTCATCCTCCTGCTCATCATCATCATCATCACCTCATCCTCACCTACCGTCTCCTTCCCGACTAAACCAACTTCCTTAAAATCGATGCTAGACGCGTACCCCCTCACCCCCCGTCTCTCTCTCTCTCTCTCTCTCTCTCTCTCTCTCTCTCTCTCTCTCAAACTTATATATCTTTGTTTTGGCATAGTAAATTCTTCCACGGATATATACAGATAAACAGATAGATAGATAGATAGACAGATAGACAGACAGACAGATAGGAGAGACATATATACAGTAGGTGCACAGAGAAGGGATAGATAGATAATGACAAACAGATCGATAGATAGGAGGGGAATGGGGTTAGGACGAGGAAGGAAGGAAGGAAGGAAGGAAGGAAGGATGGAAGGAAAGAAGGATAGAAGGAAGGAAGGAAGGAATTTAGGAAGGAAGGAAGAAAGGAAGGAAGGAGGGTAAATGAGGCGAGAGGATGGGGCTTCAGGCATGGAAGGAAGAATGGAAGGAAGGAAGGAAGGAAGGAAAGAAGGAAGGAAGGAAGGAAAAAGGGAAGGTAAGAAGGAAGGATGTACGGAAGGAAGGGAAGTGAGGGGAGAGCATGAGGGTTACGACAAGGCAAGAAGGAAGGAAGGAAGGAAGGAAAGGTGAGGGAAGACAGGGAACGAAGGAAGGGAAGTGGGGGGATTGGAGGAGACAGAGAGAGAGAGAGAGAGAGAGAGAGAGAGAGAGAGAGAGAGAGAGAGGGGGGGGGAGGGATGGAAGGATGAGTGGGGAGGATTGGTACGCCAAAAGCCATTTCTCAAGCCATTACCCTCCACACACACACACACACACACACACACACACAAAACTCTCAACCTTCTTCCCCGATACTACTAATCTTTTCAATACGATGACCCCCTCCCTCTCTCTCTCTCTCTCTCTCTCTCTCTCTCTCTCGTTTTTACCCCTTCACAACGATGGTGTGGTTTAGAACTGAATTTTGCTTCCTAATTCAATACAACTTTTTTCCTTTCATATTCTTGCCTCATTTTGTCTTTCTCCTCCTCCTCCTCCTCCTCCTCCTCCTCCTCTTCTCTTTTTTCTTTTCTTTCTTTTTTCTTGTCTTCCTTTCTTCTTTTCTCCTACTCTTCCTCTTCCTCTCTATATTTCCCTCTCCTCCTCTTCATCTCCTCTTCTCACTCCTCCTCTCTCTCTTCAGTAAGGATCATTCCACCGTGGGAAGACATAAGACTTTCAACCTTCTTATCTTCGCTACCTGGCTCATCCCTTCTGTCTGAGTTTTTGGAGGGGAGGGGAGGAGAGGGGAGGGGAGGGGAGGGGAGGGGAGGGGAGGGGGAAGGGGAGGGGGAGGGGGAGGGTTGGGGGAAATCCACATGCAAGTTTTTGAGATGGTAAAATGTGTGTGTGTGTGTGTGTGTGTGTGTGTGTGTGTGTGTGTGTGTGTGTGTGTGTGTGTGTGTGTGTGTGTGTGTGTGTGTGTGTGTGTGTCGAATACTCACCCCTTCACCCCGAGAGGCTGAATAAAATATCTCTCTCTCTCTTTCTCTCTCTCTCTCTCTATCTATCTATCTATCTGTCTATCTATCTATATCTCTCTCTCTCTTCCCTTCTACCTTGCACCTCCTTTATTTCCAACCTTTATTCCCTTTTTCTTTATTTCTTACCTGTCCTTAATTATTTTACCTGTTAATTACTTTTCACCTTTACCTTTGCAAATGTCAAGGTGAATATTCCTAAGGTTATTCTCAGTTCCCCTTCTTTCTCATTTATTTATTTTGTTTATGGCTATCTTCTCCCCTCACCTTTACGCCAAACTGGACCCTTCTCCCCTCTCCCATTTCTTCCTCCTCCTCCTCTTCCTCCTCCTCTTCTTCCCCTCTTTCTCATTTCTTTATATTATTCTTCCCCTCTCCTCCCTTCACTTTTATATCAAACCTTTCTCCCCTCTCTCATTTCCTCTCATTTCCTCTTCTTTCTCTCTTCCTCTCTTTCATTTTCAATCTTCTCTTTTCCCCTCCCTCTCACGTCAAAACTATATCTTTCTCTTTACTCTTTCTCCTCTCTTTACTGTATCTTTCTCTCCTCTTTCTCCTCTCTTTACTGTATCTTTCTCTCCTCTTTCTCCTCTCTTTACTATATCTTTCTCTCCTCTCTACTATATCTTTCTCTCCTCTTTTTCCTCTCTTTCTGCTCTCTTTTCCCCTCTTCCTTCTTCACTCCTCTTTTTCTTCCCTCTCTTTCCCTATGTCCCTCCTCTCTCTTCCCCTCTCTTCATGGCTTCCCCTCCCTTCCTCTCCCCTCATCTTTTAAAGCAAATTATACCTTTCTCCCCTCTTTCTTTTTCTCTCTCTCTCTTTTCTTCTCTTTTCGTCTCCTTTCTTCTCTTCTCTGTTCATGGCCCCCCTCACTCTATCTATCTATCTATCTATCAGACTGTCTAAATCTCTGTCTATCTATCTGTCTGTCTGCCTGTTTTCCACTATCTGTCTGTCTTCCTCTTTCTGTCTATCTCTATCTGTCTGTCTGTCTGTCTTCCTCTATCTCTCTCTCTCTCTGTCTGTCTGCCTGTCTTCCACTTTTTATCTGTCTGTCTGTCTGTCTTCCTCTATCTATCTATTTGTCTATCTTCCTCTTTCTATCTGTCTGTCTTCCTCTATCAATCGATCTATCTATCCATCTGTCTGTCTGTCTGTTTTCCTCTGTCAGTCTCTCTATCTATCTATCTATCTATCTCTCTGCCTGTGTTCCTCTTTCTGTCTGTCTGTCTGTCTTCCTCTGTCTATCTATCTCTGTCTTCCTCTATCTGTCTTTCTCTCTCTTTTTCTATCTATCAATCACTCTGTTTTCTGCTATCGATCTATCTGTCTATCCTCCTCTATCTATCTATCTGTCTTTCTCTTTATCTATCTATCAATCACTCTGTCTTCTTCTATCGATCTATCTGTCTATCCTCCTCTATCTATCTATCTGTCTTCGTCTATCTATTTGTGTATATATCTCAGCACATCCCTGAACCAACTTAATTCTACCTCCATTTAACAAAACTTCCTTATTTCCTGTCAAAGCCACCTCTTTCTCTCTCTCTCTCTCTCTCTCTCTCTCTCTCTCTCTCTATCTATCTATCTATCTATATATTTATCTCTCTCTCTCTCTCTCTCTCTACCTCCTGTCTTATGCTTCCCATCTCTTGTTTCTTTCCTCTCCCCTTTCCCTCCTTTCGTTCCCCCCCCCCTTCTCTCTCTCTAATCCTGCTGTTTGTGAGAAAGTAATTACCTGGCCTCTGGCGTTAAGGTAAGACAGGGTAAGGTTTGAATAACTGAGAGGCTCCCTGGCGGTCAATATGGCAGTCATTATTAAAAAGTCCCCCATCTCTATGCGAAGTTATTCATTTTTCGTCATTATTATTATTATTATTATTATTATTATTATTACTGTTATTATTATTATTATCATTAATTACTCTTACTTATATTAAAGCTGCGTTATTTCAAAGGCTATATGGCCTCCTGCAGAGCCTTCAAACTCGGTCAAATTAGTCATCCAGCTGTTCACTTCTTCCAAATATGGTGGCCATCTAGATAATTATTACCCAGTGCACAGAAACTTGAGTTAGCCACGCTATTTCATGAACCGCTTAAGCCAGTCAGGTGAAATTTTACCACAATACAGCCTTGAGGTGGACGCAGGTAGGATGGGAGTACGGATCCAATCAGTGGATTATTCTCTGAGATCACCTAGGGTCAAAAATTGGCACTTTTCCGGATATTCGGGATGTCAGCTAATTTTCCATGAAGGGTTAAAGCCAGAGCCGCCAAGCCTGGGGGACTTAAAGACTGTGATGACCTAAGGTGACATGCACAAGATCACTTTGACCTCAGGCTCCCTTTATAGCTCTCGGCTTCTAGTAGGCAATGGCTGGGGCAAGTTTTCTGTATCAAAATTGTCCTTGGAAAATTTCGCGGTATTCTAGTTATTATTATTATTATTATTATTATTATTATTACTATTAATTACCACCACCACTACTACAACTACAACTACTACTACTGCTGCTTGGGGCTGTACCATCATCATCATCATCATCATCATCATCTAAACCTATCATAAATGGGCGAGATGTTAAAAAAAATCTTTAACTCAACGAAACAACACTAAATCGCTCAGCTACACGTGTTACGGAATCTCCCTAACTAAACGAAACAAAAGAATAAACCGCTCAGGTACAGGTGTTACGGAACCTTAGTTAAAATAGAACCTGACGCAGAACCCTAACCTCTTGCACCTCAGTTGATGTCCAAGTGTATTTAGATTTTGGGGGTGGATTTGACCAGTAACCAAGGAGACTCATTCCTGGCTCATAACTAAGGCTTGTCCAGTTTCATGCTACCAGTTCCCTCAGGTGATAAATACATAAACAGATAGATAGATAGATAGATAGATAGAGAGAGAGAGAGAGAGAGAGAGAGAGAGAGAGAGAGAGAGAGAGAGAGAGAGAGAGAGAGAGAGAGAGAGAGAGAGAGAGAATCCACCAATCCATCAACCAATCAATTTAATATACCTTTTTAATGCAAGAAAGAAGGAACCCAAGGCCTTACCTGGGTAGCCACGGTAGCCATACGGAGCATTACACAGCAGGCAGCACTTGCCCCCCATCCTCTGCCAGCCGAGGGGTTAAGCTGCAGAGAATTAGGGACCAGGCTGGAATGATGACGGTTGTGGACTGAAGTTTTAGGGAGCTGGGTGGAATTCTGACGGTTGTGGTTCGATTCCTAGCCTTAATTCACCCACAAGCAGGATTTAGGGAGCTTGCTGGAACGATGATGGTTGTGGTCTGACTCCCAGCTCTCCCTCTCCACCCAAGGCGAGATTTAGGGAGCTGGCTGGAATTCTGACGGTTGAGGGTCGCGTTCTAGGGGGCAGACTCTGCAAAACCCGATGGTCTTCATACACCCACTGCTTCTCCCTTATCAAAATTCATCCAGCGATTGAATTAGGGACCTGTGACTCAAATCTGACGGTTGTGGGTCGTGTTCTTGGGGAAGACTTGGCCTGGTATATGACCCCCGTGCAGCCCGATACGCCTTTGGTTCTTCCTTCGCCAATATTCACCCGGCGGTAGTTTTTAGGGACCTGGGTGGAACTGTGACGGTTGGGGATCGCGTTCTAGGAGAAGACTTTGCCCTGAAACTGATGGTCTGCTTTACATGACGCCTTGCAATAAAAATCAAGGTTGCTGCTCGTTGTTGTTGTTGTTGTTGTTGTTGTTGTTGTTGTTGTTGTTCTTCTTCTTCTTCTTCTTCTTCTTCTTCCTCTTCTTCTTCTTCCTCCTCTTCTTCTTCTTCACGGGTCTCACTCAAGGCCCCAGCCAGTCTCCACAGTCCTCACACACTAGTCACCATTTCACACACACACACACAAGTTCCACATTCTTTCAAGCGATATGTATAGGGGTATTATAAGTATTATTAGTATTTATTCGTATTCATTCGTTTTCTTTGGCTTGGTTCGTAATGTATCGTTCTATTTACAAGCTTTTTTTTTCAGTTTTTTTTATATATACAAATTTAAACCTGGAATAGAACTGGGCTGTAAGGTCACCGAACACTCCTATCTATCTGTTTATCTATCTATTGCCAGACGCCTTAATCCCGTGAAGAGGTGGCTACAAACAAATCGCCTCCATGTCGCCCTGTCCCCCGTCATTTCACAGCCCCGCTCCCAGCTCACACCCACCTCTCCTCTCTCATATACCTCTCCACTCCATCCCTTCATCTCATCCTCGGCCTCCCCCTCCCTCAGCTCACACCCCCCTCTCTCATATACCTTTCCACTCCATCCCTTCATCTCATCCTTGGCCTCCCCCTCCCTCTCCCCAGCTCACACCCCCCTCTCTCATATACCTTTCCACTCCATCCCTTCATCTCATCCTCCCCCTCCCTCTCCCCAGCTCACCCCCCCCCCTCTCTCATATACCTTTCCACCCCATCCCTTCATCTCATCCTCGGCCTCCCCCTCCCTCTCCCCCCCCCCACGAACACTTGTAAAAGAAAAAGATACGAATATTTACAAAGATTCTGTTCACATATACTTTTTCCTCAATAAAAAGGTCACGCCCTAAGCAACACCAGTTCATAACACTTCCCCCCCATCCTCCCCCCCCAAAAAAAAATGCTCTTTATAAAATTTCAAGACGATTTTAAAAACTAAATTTCTTACTGAATTAAAAAAAAAAAAAGACAAGTCCTAAACTAGACTATCCCATAAAATTTCCCACTGACGAAGGAAATAACAGGTGACAAAAAAATCCATGGAGATCTTTTTTTTTTTTTCAATTATTTTTTATGCTTCATTAAGGGCAAAAAATAGACGCCTCCCAATCCACAGTATCCCTTAAAATGTCCCAATAAACGAAATAATAATAATAATAATAATAATAATAATAATAACTGTACTACTACTACTACTACTGTAATAATAATAATAATGATAATAATAATAATAATAATAATTATAATAATAATAATATAATAATGATAATAATAATAATAAGTAATAATAATAATAAAAATAATAATAATAATAATAACAATAACAATAATAATAATAATAATAATAATAATAATAATCATACCAACAACAGTAACAGTAATAACAAGGCCCCATCCTTCATAGTCTAATTGCCTTGTTAACGGGGAGGAGGACTGTTAGGAGGACGTGTAAACCACCTCATTAAGACCCAGGTAATTAACTACATCCACTATCTTAATTAACGTTAATGAGGGAAGACACACCTATACTAGGCTAATTAGGCTACGTCGCTGGTAATCATCATCATCATCATCACCACTACCACTATCATCATTACCATCATCACCACCACCATTATCAACACTATCACCATCACTATCCAACATCATCATCATCATCATCACCACCCCCACCATCAACATCATCATCATCACCCCCACTATCAACATCATCACCATCACTATCATCATCACCACCATCATCATCATCATCATCACCACCACCATCAACATTATCACCACCATCATCACTACCATCATCGTCATCATCATCACTATCTTTAATATTTGTTTGTTTCCTTTAAGAGAAGAATATAATCTCTCTCTCTCTCTCGGATCCTATGGTATGAGGGAGAGAGAGAGAGAGAGAGAGAGAGAGAGAGTACCCACAGGTAAAGAAATCGTGTGTGTGATCTTTAGTAGTGAAAAATATTATTGAAATTAATGGAATATTCCCAAATAAAATAGAAAATAAATAAAAGAAATGCCATGTTAGCAGCAAAATAATAATAATAATAATAATAATAATAATAATAATAATAATAATAATAGCAGGAATTATAGTAGTAGTAGTACAAATTAATATTAATGATGATGATAATAATAATAATAATAATAATAATAATACAAAACCAATTTTACTGATGATGTTAAGTATAATATATAATAATCTGGGGGGTGGCGTACTCAGTTTTTTCCTCCCCTGCTTTTTCCACCCCGTCTCCTCCTTTGTTGGGTCTTGGCGGGCCCCAGACGACTAGAAGGCCCCAGACGCCTTAATACTGCAATGGGGAGGGGAGGGGAGGGGAGAGGCGAGGAGGGGAGGGATGAGGTGGGGTAGGGTAGGAAAATGTAAAGTGAGGTGAGGTGAGGTCAGGTAAGGTAGGGTAAGGTAAGGTAGGGTAGGGTAGGGTAGGGTAGGGTACAGTAAGGTTGGGTTGAGTTAGGCAGGGTAGGGTAGGGTAGGGTAGGGTAGGGTACAGTAAGGTTGGGTTGAGTTAGGCAGGGTAGGGTAGGGTAGGGTAGGGTACAGCAAGGTTGGGTTGGGTAGGGTAGGGTAGGGTAGGGTACAGCAAGGTTGGGTTGGGTAGGGTAGGGTAGGGTAGGGTAGGATAGGGTAGGGTAGGGTAGGGTAGGGTAGGTAGGGTAGGGTAGGGTAGGGTACAGCAAGGTTGGGTTGGGTAGGGTAGGGTAGGGTAGGGTACAGCAAGGTTGGGTAGGGTAGGGTAGGGTAGGGTAAGGGTGGGTAGCATACAGTAGGGCAGGGCAGGGCAGGGCTGGATTGGACTACTGCATGTTAGATTGACCAGCTCAGGTTAGATAAAGTTAGATTAGGTCAATTAAACATACTCTACATTAGGGTAAGGTGGGTCAAACTGCGTTGGCTAAAATCAAGAGTTAATTGTAGCAGACACAGCCCACGGGGGGTCTGAAGCTGCCTGAATAATACATGGTCTGCTCGGTGTAGTTAGCCCCCCCCCCTCTCTCTCTCTCTCTCTCTCTCAATCTCACGTCCTGCCTTAGTTTATTTATTCATCGTACTGCCTTTGTTCCTTTGACCTCAGTGTTACGTGGGAAAAAGATAAGGATGACGGTTGTTATTATTATTATTATTATTATTATTATTATTATTACCTATGCTACTACTACTACTACTATTATTACCATTACTACTACTACTACTACTACTACAAATATGCAAAATACCTATGTTCCCTTCGGTCTGGGTTAATTTGCTCTTCACTGCACAGGTAGAGAGATTTGGCACAAGAACAAGATGCTAGTCACGAAGAAGTGCTATGTGAAGAATGGAGGAAGTAGCACTGTTTATTTTACCACTGAGGTAAGTGAAATACGCGGCAAAAGGACGAAAATTTACGCCAGGCAAAAGTGAATGGAGTATTGATTTCTACTGAGAGA
>NC_137069.1:1812500-1817500 GCF_032717465.1 Coenobita brevimanus | reverse complement strand
GCGGGTGAAACTGATCTTGCTTTGCGCTGCTTTGTGATGGGGACGTCGAGGCTCGTGTGTAAATGAGGCTCGATCTCTGTCTGCTTGTCTCTCATTCTCCGTCCCACTTTCTGTCTGTCTCTGTCTCTGTCTCTCTCCCTCTCTCTCTCTCTCATAATGTCCTTCTATTTTCGAGTGTACAGTAAGATGCAGCAAGACTTTTTTAACAATCCCCTCCCCTCCTCTCTCTCTCCCTCTCTCCCTCTCTGTCTGTCTGTCTGTCTGTCTGTCTCTCTCTCTCTCTCTCTCTCTCTCAATGCAGCTGGGAGGGGTTAGTAATCAGGTGGGGAGTCCCTGAGGCTAAGATATAATGGCGTAGTAAGGCTGGACCCTTGAGGAAGAAGAATAAGAAAATAATAATACGAATAAGGAGGAGGAGGAGGAGGAGGAAGGGAGATAATGAGATAGATAGACAGATAGACACCCAAGAGACAGATTATACTTAAATGCATAAAAACATATTCTGAGGGGGAGAGAGAGAGAGAGAGAGAGAGAGAGAGAGAGAGAGAGAGAGAGAGAGAGTGTGTGTGTGTGTGTGAGAGAGAGAGAGAGAGAGAGAGAGAGAGAGAGAGAGAGAGAGAGAGAGAGAGAGTGTGTGTGTGTGTGTGTGATAGAGAGAGAGAGAGAGAGAGAGAGAGAGAGAGAGAGAGAGAGAGAGAGAGAGAGAGAGAGAGAGAGAGAGAGAGAGAGAGAGAGAGATCCTAGTGAAGTCCTTCTCCAAGATTAACTCAAGAATCACCCTCTCACACCCCACTTTAAAACACTCGACCTGTATTAGAGAGAGAGAGAGAGAGAGAGAGAGAGACTCCTGTAGTGGCCAATGTGGTAGTAGTAAAGCGTCTGAGGAGGACAGGGAAGAGTCCATGTGTGGAGACCCAACAAAAGGACCAATTACCACACTGACCACTACCACACTCTCTACCACACCACCACAGTACCTACAACACTCCCTACCACACCACCACACTCCCTACCCCATTACCACAGTACCTACCACACTCCCTACCACACCACCACAGTACATACCACACTCCCTACCACACCACCACAGTACCTACCACACTCCCTACCACACCACCACAGTACCTACCACACTCCCTACCACACCACCACAGTACCTACCACACTCCCAACCACACCACCACAGTACCTACCACACTCCCTACCACACCACCACAGTACCTACCACACCACCACAGTATCTGACCACATTACCACACTTGCCTTACACCTTCATGCCCTACCACACCACCACACTGCCTACCCCATTACCAAAGAACCTACCACAATCTCTACCACACCACCACAGTATCTGACCACATTGCCACACTTGCCTAAATACACCTTCATGCCCTACCACACCACCACGCTGCCTACCACACCCCCATTCCTACCACACAAAAGAATATATACTCTTTTCACCTTAAATTAGCCCAGATTTCCACAGCACTTCTTCGTGACCAGCATCATATTCTCGACTCTACAGCCTTTCCACAGCACTTCTTCATGACTAGCATCATTTTTTTTTTTTTTTTTACAATTTACACTCATAAGGTTGGGTCTATTTTCGTGTGTGTGTGTGTGTGTGTGTGTGTGTGTGTGTGTTTTGGGGGGAAGGGAGAATGTGGATTATATTTTCTAGGTCTCTCTCTCTCTCTCTCTCTCTCCACACACACACACACACACACACACACACACACACACACACACACACACACACACACACAGATCGAGTGAATATTTTGGAAACACCAATATAAAACAATGAAATGTCGATATCCAGCCTCTGTACCTGTCAATAAAATAGAGAGAGAGAGAGAGAGAGAGAGAGAGAGACTTTCCCCTCTCTCTCCCCCTCCCCACCATCTCTCCTTCTCCTCTCCCCTTCTCCCTCCCTCCCCTCCCTTCCCCTATCACCATCCCCACCACACCCCCTCTCCCCAATCCCCCCACCCTCTACTCTACCGTGTATTTCATCTTCCCCCTCCCTCTCTCTCTCTACCCCTCCCCTTTCCCCTCTCCTCCCCCCTCTCGTTCCTCTCACCTGCTCCTCCATCACGCATTCCATTCCTCCCCCTCCCCCTCCTTTCATCCCTATTCTCTTCTTCCTCCCTCTCTCTCTTCCTGCTCCCCCCCTTCCCTCCCTATCCTCCCCTTTCCTTCTTTCTCCCTTACTACCCCTTCCCCTACCCTCCATCACATTCCACCCCTCTCTCTCATTCCCCCCTCCCTCCTCGTCCCCTCTACCTTCCCCCATTCCCCTCACTCCCTTTTCGCCTGGTTTACTCCCCCTCCCTCTCCCCCTCACGTATTCCATCTCTCTCCCTTCCTCCCCTCCCCTTTCCTCTTCATCTACCTCCCTCCCCTCCCCTCTACCTCTCCCCTTCCCCCTCTATCTCTTCCCCCTTCCCCTCCCTCTTCTCTCCTCTCCCCTCCCCTCCCACCTATCTCTTCCCCTTCCTCTCCCTCCCCTCTCCTCTCACCTCCCCTTCCCACTCCATCTATCTCCCTCCTCTCCCCCCTATCTCTCCCCCTCCCCTTCCCTTCCTTTCCCTCCCCAACAATCTCCCTCCTCTCCCCTATCTCTCCCCCTCCCCTCCCCTCCTAACTATCTCCCTCCTCTCCCCTCTACCTTTCCCCTCCCCTTTCCTTTTCATCCATCTTCCTTCTCTCCCCTCTACCTCCCCCTCTCCATCTACCTCCCTTCCCTCCCCTCCCCTCCCCTCCCCTCCCCTTGTTCCGCTGTCTGGTTTTGCAGGAAATGGTAACAGCCAACAGAGGTCAATTATCCTGCCAACCCTCTGACAACAGTGGGTGATGTCCATAGCCTGCCAACACTATGACAACACCGGATTTATATTACAGATTTACTGAGAGGATTTATATACTGCCAACACACTGCCAACACTGGATTTATTTTGCGAATTAACTGGATTTACTGTGAGGATTCGTAAACTACCAACACTATGACAACACCGGATTTATATTATGGGTCTAGAGGCTGCCAACATTATGACAACAGCGGATTTATATAGGCGCTTCAAAGATTACCAACCCCCTGACAACAGTTTGGTTATACTGTGGGTATATAATATGCTGCTTCTGCCAACACCACTGCCACCACTAACTTCCCTCACCTGCCAACACACTGACAACACTGACTACTACAACTGCCACCACAACCAAGGCCACTATCACCACAACTACCACCCACCACAACTACCACCACATGCCGCCAAAATCACCACTACCACTATCATCAAAAACGTTTATCATTCACCACACGCACCACAACCTCATCTCACCACCACAACCACAACTACCACCACCACAACCACCATCACCACCACACCACCACATTCACCACCACAACTACCTCCACCACTCACCACAACCACAACCACCACCATCACAAGTACCACCGCCAACAACCACAACTACTGCAATCACCATACACCACCACAACTACCACCACATCACTCATCCATCACCAGCCTCCCCCCAACCACCTCGCCCCCCCCCCAAACCTAACTATGGGCAATGAAACTCAACGTAAATTCAGGAAACAATGTCGACCCAGATCCAAAAGTCAATACCAAAACTGGGCCGGAAAACTGGGCAATTGTAGCCATTAAAAAAAAAAAGAAAAAAAAAAAAAAGAAAGAAAGAAGGTTTGTGTATGTAGGTGAGTCGTGTGTGCTACTGTGTGTGTGGGTTTTTGCTCTCTCTCTCTCTCTCTCTCCTCTGAGCTAGTGATTGTATCCTGTTGTTGAGTAACCTCGGTCTGCCTGTACAAGCAGACCCATCAAATGCATGCAAGCAACCGCCCCTACACTGCCATCCCCTTGCGGTGGACAGAGCCTCGCCACAGCGAAGCGTGGGGAAGAGAGTGAAGGACTGGCTCCCGGATGGACGCCGCATTAACGTCTCTCCACCCAGTTAACTGGGGCACCATGGTAGGCTTCAAATCACCCCGTTATCTGGCTATATGGTTACCACCCAGCGTTGTAAATGGTTACAGGACACCTTAAACTTATCTTTCAGTGACAAAAGGAGAGGAAACGTATAAAACTGACAGGAAAGATGGGAGAAACAGGAAGAGAGAAGGGCATACAGGGAAAAAAAATGCTAGAGAAGTGGGCAGCACTACATCGAGTGAGTGGATGACAGTCGCCACCACGTACCACCAGCGGCTCTATAAAAATGCAATCTATCCAGGACCAGACACCTCACGAATGAAGCTATAGGAGAAAGTGGCTGTTTCCCAGTATTTCGCAACATTCGTATGGTAAAGCTATATTGCACTATGTTACACTCTCTCTCTATATATATTTGCTAGTGACTTTCTGTATACATTATTTCAGTAGAGAGTTGGCAGGTCCATTGGTGGCTGTGTTGAAGGGAGAGTGGTTACAGAATGCGAGATAATGAGGTAAAGGTATGTTCATTATGCTCTCTCTCTCTCTCTCTCTCTCTCTCTCTCTCTCTCTCTCTCTCACACACACACACACACACACACACACACACACACACACACACACAGCACCTATTCCCCTCCCATCCCATTCTATCTCAACATTTCTATATTTCCAGTTTGTTTTTCATCATACCCGGTACCTACATTCCTCTCTCTCTCTCTCTCTCTCTTCCATCTCATCCTATCCTACTCTCTACATATATTCCTATTCTTATTTCCAGCTTGCTTTTCATCATACCTACATTCCTCTCTCTCTCTCTCTCTCTCTCTCTCTCTCTCTCTCTCAAGTTCTATGGGTCTGTTTGTGCTCTACAGAAGGGAGGATATGGGTCAGAACACGATAAATTAAAAACCAGTTGCAATATTGAGAGAGCCTTGCAATATTGTGAAGTGTGGTGTGGTGTGGTGTGGTGTGGTGTGGTGTGGTGTAGTGAGGTGAAGTGATGTGTGGTGTGGTGTGGTGTGGTGTGGTGTGGTGTGATGT
>NC_137069.1:1787500-1795000 GCF_032717465.1 Coenobita brevimanus | reverse complement strand
GGGTGATGGGTGAGTGGTATGTGGGTGTGTGGTGTGTGTGTGTGTGTGTGTGTGTGTGTGTGTGTGTGTGTGTGTGTGTGTGTGTGTGTGTGTGTGTGTGTGTGTGTGTGTGACTCGGGTGATGGGTGAGTGGTATGTGTGTGTGTGTGTGTGTGTGTGTGTGTGTGTGTGTGTGTGTGTGTGTGTGTGTGTGACTCGGGTGATGGGTGAGTGGTATGTGGGTGAGTGGTGTGTGTGTGTGTGTGTGTGTGTGTGTGTGTGTGTGTGTGTGTGTGTGTGTGTGTGTGTGTGTGAGAGAGAGAGAAACATATGTGCGTGTGTAGAGCGGTATTTGGTTTAAGTGTACATGTGCGTGTGTGCGTGGCTATACTTACATACAGATAAGGTACACACGAAATGGTAAGGCAACTGAAAGAAATATTCTCTCTCTCTCTCTCTCTCTGCCAATACTATGAAGATTTTACTGGCTCTAGCCCTGGCCAGACGCTCTTTCTATCTATCGTCTATCTATCTATCTATCTATATCTATCAGTGTATCTATTTCACCTCCCTAAGTAGCATCAAGACACATATATACCTCTTAGCTAATCACTCTATCTATCCATCTATCTATCATCCATCTATCCATTCACCCCAACCATCCATCCATCCATCCATCCCTTCATACATTCATCCATCCATACATCCATCCATCCATACATCCATCCATCCATCCATCCATCCCTTCATACATTCATCCATCCATCCATCCATCCATCCATCCATCCATCCCTCCATCCACCCAACCATCGAAGCATTCTCTCTCTCTCTCTCTCTCTCTCTCTCTCTCTGACCTCGAATCAACACCATAAACTGAAACAACAATTGCCTCGTTACCCCATTCCAATGCATCATCATCATCATCATCATCATCATCATCATCAACCCCTTCACCAACACTATCAACGTCATCATCATCCACACACACACACACACACACACACACACACACACACACACACACACACACACACACAAATCTCTCTCTCTCTCTCTCTCTTAAATCTTGGCGTATCTGAAATATCTGAACTCCATACTAGTGATAGTCTTAGTCTGTCTATCTATCTATCTATCATATATCTATCTATTTATCTATCTATCTACCTATCTATTCTATCTTAGCCTCTCTGATGTAAGGAGCCATTCTGATATAGGCCTATTTTTACACATGGAAACAGAAGCATGAAAAGGAAAAATTGATGTGTGTGTGTGTGTGTGTGTGTGTGTGTGTGTGTGTGTGTGTGTGTGAGAGAGAGAGAGAGATAGATAGATAGATAGAGAGAGAGAGAGAGAGAGAGAGAGAGAGAGAGAGAGAGGAATACAAAATACCCGCTACAAATATGAAAAATTAACACAAGCCAAAATAAATAAATAAATAAATAAAAAATAATGCCTTAAATCCCCAGCTTCTACGGTGATAAATGAAAATGTTGGTAGCGGTGGTGGTAGTTGTGGCGGTGGTGGTGGTGGTGGTGGTTGTGTGGGTTTGTGTGTGTGGTGGTGGATATTTTTGTTGTGGTGGTTGTGGTGGTGTGGTTAGTGGTGATGGTGGTGATGGTGGTGGTGATGGTGGTGGTGTGGTAGTGGTGGTGGTGATGGCTCCTTGCGACGAAGATGGGAGGCGTGATTATGATGAACGATGTGGTGAAGGTGGTGGTGATGCGTAGTAGCTGTGATGATGATTGATGATGATGATGATGAAGATGATGATGATGATGGTGGTGGTGTGATGATGGTGGTGGTGAAGGTAGTTTTTTAGGCTCTTAAATGATGATGATGATGATGATGATGAACAGTTTCTTATGACTCTTGATGGTAATGATAATCCACACAGTTTTAGCAAGGAAGGTATTGACAAAAGATGATATTTTTGACAGTGACGGTGACGCACAGAGACAGAACAATGAGATGCCAGCCTGTGTGTGTGTGTGTGTGTGTGTGTGTGTGTGTGTGTGTGTGTGTGTGTGTGTGTGTGTGTGTGTGTGTGTGTGTGTGTGTGTGACAAGGATAGCATTTACGACTGTGCTAATGAGACGTGAAAACAAAGCGAAAGAAGACACCGTATGAACAACGGTAGAGCGAGTCAATTGCTTTATTTACTTCATCTCAATCTGACTTTAATTAAAAAAAAAAACTTGCTAATCAGGTAACAATAAAGGAAAGACAAAAAATTACCTAAAAAACACAAGTATCTATAAAATGTCACTAAAATGTAAGTTCACAAAATTTTTCCAATATTTAATCCACTTAAGTACTACATGAACGCAAAGATCTAATTCTGGGACCAAGCGAACTAAACCGCGACTTATAAACAGAGAATCGTATACCGCGAATCGTGTACCGGGAAACGCAAACAGGAAATCATAAACTGGATTTTGTAAACAGGAAATTTATATACCGGGAAAAGTAAATATGGGATCGTAAACCGTGCATCGTAAACAGGGAATCAGATAATGGACTTTGTAAACGGGAAAAAGTATACCGGGATTTGTAGGAATTGTAAAACCGGTAACTGTATATTCAATCCTTTTTCCTTCCTCTGTTGCTGATCAATAAAAAACTGGGAATCGCAAACCATGAATCGTAAACCAGATACCGTAAACCATGAATCGTAAACCGCGAATCGTAAACCGCGAATCATAAACCGCGAATCATGAACCGCGCATCGGAAATCGTATACCGCGCAGCCCCCGTTCTGTGAGAGATACTGCCGAGTTCCAAGGTAGAATATTAAGAAGGCCGCGTTTATAAGGGCTAGGTGGTAAATATAAGGCCAGGGGAGAGGGGGGTAGCAATATTCCAGATGTGATATTACGTTCTTGGCTATGAGCAGGGGAAGATGCTGTCCAACGCTTTCTTTAAAAACATGTTGCAATCTTGAGACCTTTTCCTAATGCATAAAAAACCTCCCACAATAAATGAATCAGTAAAAATAAACAAATACGCAAATAAATCAGTAAATAAGTAAATAAATATGTAAAAATAAATAAGAACATAAATAAATCACTAAAAATAATTCGAAACTTCATCCAGCTAGTTTGACATAAAAATTGATCTATCTATCTATATACCTAAGCTGCCTCCCCCAAAGGAAGGGAGGTAGCCGAGACAGGACGACACACTCCCAATTTACTCATACACACACACACACACACACACACACACACACACACACACACATTTTCATTCGCATATGAATGTCAAAATCGCTAAACCGGGGATCGTATAGCGAAAAACCATCGTTATAGAGAAATAGCGCCTGGTTTTACTGTAGAATATATCGAAGGTAGCGATGATAAGACCCTGCCTGGTAATACAGTGCTAAAGAGGAGCGAATTACACAGGTACTGAACTCCTGAGTACAGTTGGGGTCATTTGTTATGCTCCACTAACTCAAAATTGGACCTAAGAGACATTGGCCCAGATTCTCGCTGGGTAAGGGAGCTCCCTAACATCTTTTCTTAAGTGATTTATTTCCCTAACATCTTTTCCCAAGTGATTTATTTTGCTTATCACCGCTTACTGTCCTCTGCGTTACATAAATCCTTCTAATATCGCTATACTTTGCATACATTACGTACAATAGGATACTAACCAGCCTATCTAATAATAAATCGCTTAGGAAGAGGTGTTAGGGAGCTTCTATTACCTACCACTCTCTCTCCACTTCAACTTGGTCTAAAACTACCGCCTGTCTCTCTGAATAGATACTTTTTTTTATGCAAGAAAGAAGGAACCAAAGGCCAGGAGTTGTAGGCAGAGGTTAATACCAGAACAAATAGGAATATCGTTCATTCTTTGCAGCTCAGAGAGAGAGAGAGAGAGAGAGAGAGAGAGAGAGAGAGAGAGAGAGAGAGAGAGAGAGAGAGAGAGAGAGAGAGAGAGAGACGGGGGGAGGGGGGAGGTCAGGTAGTATGTGTGGGGCTTCCGCAGGAGGGGGGAGGGAAGAGTGGGGGGTGGGGAGGGAAGGAAAGAGGAGAAGCGGAGGAAGGAAGAAGGGAAGGAGGTATGGAAGGAAAGCAGGGGAGGAAAATGGTGAGGTGGAAGAAAGGAGGGAGGGTAAAAGGTGAGGGAGGGAGGAAGGAAGGTAGGAAAAAAACTGGGGGAAGGAAAGGAGAAAAGACAGACAGACAGACAGGGGAGGGGAGGGGAGGGGAGGGGAAGGGACGGTAGGGGAGGGGAAGGAAGGGGAAGGGAAGGGAAGGGGAAGGGAAGGGAAGGGGAGGGGAGGGGAGGGGAGGGGAGGGGAAGGGACGGGACGGGAGGGGAGGGGAAGGGAAGGGAAGGGAAGGGAAGGGGAGAGGAGGGGAGGAGAGGGAAAGGGTGATGGGGAAAGGCAAGGTAAACGAATACTCAAAGAAAATAATAATAAAAAAAAACAGGGATTTCTAATAATAATAATAATAATAATAATAATAATAATAATAAATAAATAAATGAGGGATTTCTGTGGTTTGAGGCTTGCGAGATGGGATGTGGGTCGGGAGGAAGGGAGAGAAAGTAGAGAAGCGGAGGGAGGGAGAGAAGGAGGGAGGGAGGGAGAGAAGAGGAGAAACGGAGGAAAGATGGAATGGAGAGTTGGATGGGTGGAGGAGAGATGGAAGGACGGAGAAAGGTAGAGAAGAAAAGGAGGAAAGAAATTTGCTAAGATGGAAGGAAAGATGTGAGAGAGAGAGAGAGAGAGAGAGAGAGAGAGAGAGAGAGAGAGAGAGAATGTCCTTGAGCGGTGGAAGATCCTGTGTGTGTGTGTGTGTGTGTGTGTGTGTGTGTGTGTGTGTGTGTGTGTGTGTGTGTGTGTGTGTGTGTGTGTGTGTGTGTGTGTGTGTGCTGAACCAGTAAGAACCGTCTCTCTCTCTCTCTCCTTACTCTGTTTGGCTACTTGCACAACATTCTTTCTCTTCCTCCCTCCATTCCCCTTCTCTCCTTCGTTTCCTTCCCTCCTCATCTTCTTTCTCCTTCACCTCTTTTGCTTTCCTTCCTCTCTCTCTCTCTCTCTCTCTCTCTCTCTCTCTCCCCTTTACCTTCCATCATGTCTTTCTTCCTCTTTTTCAACTGCTCTTCCTTCCTTTTCCTCCTCCTCCTATTCTTTTTCTCCCTCTCTCCTTCCTCTCCCTCTCATCATCTTTCCCTCCCTCCTTCCTCCCCCTTCCCTCCCTCCTTCCTCTCCCTTTCTTCCCTCCCTCCCTCCCTCCTTCCTCTCCCTTTCTTCCCTTTCTCCTTCCCTCCTTCCTCTCCCTTTCTTCCCTCTCTCCTTCCTCTCCCTTTCTTCCCTCTCTCCTTCCCTCCTTCCTCTCCCTTTCCTCCCCCTCTCCCTCCCTCCCTCACGGTCCCACAATGCACCTGTTCTTCCTCCCTACTTTCCTCTAAACCTGTTTTTACACCCTCTCTTCCTCCCCCTCCCCCTCCTCATCCTCTTCCTCCTTCTCCTCCTTCAGACCTCTCCTCTTCCCGACATCCTTTCTCTCTCTCTCTCTCTCTCTCCGGAAAATATCATGTAGCGATAAGAAGACGAAACTGGACCATCCACACAAATTTAATATCTTGGATGCAAAGCCAGGAATGGGTCTCCTTGGTTACTAGTCAAAATGAGTCTCCCTGGTTACTAGTCAAAAAAGAACCTGCCATCGAACTACACCTGCCCATCGACTGAAGTGAAAGGGATGATTTATTTATTTATTTTTTTTTTTGGGGGGAGGGGACCGCCCGAAGCCTTTTTTCCACTAACTTTTTCCTCCCTTCAGACGGTTTATATATCAAGCCAGGAGGGTTTTCTAGTACTGAAGGGGTTAATCTATACCTGACCCCTCCCCCAAGTTAGAAAAATCCCCCCCACAGGCTTAATAAAACCGTCTGAGCTAGCAAGAGAGATGACTATGTACTGACACTGATACGGTAATATTTCCTCTTTAGTTCCTCCTATATTTTCTCCTATCCTCCATTTTCTACTCTATATTCTCATTTTCCACATACTAATATTCTATACGTATTTTCTCCTATTCTATACACTATCCTATTCGACACTTCCTTTTATATCCTCCCAAATCTATACTTTCTCCCAGTCTATACTTTCTCCTGTTGTATAATATTTTCTCTTCTATTCTACCCTTCCTCCTATTTCTCCCCAAATTTATACTTTCTCCTTGTCTATACTATAATATTTTCTCTTCTATTCTACCCTTCCTCTTATATTTCTCCTCAAATCTATACTTTCTTTCAGTCTATACTTTCTCCTGTTGTGTATTTTCTCTTCTAATCTGCACATCCTCCTATTTCTCCCCAAATCTATACTTTCTCTTGTTGTATAATATTTTCTCTTCTATTCTACCCTTCCTCCTACTTCTCCCCAAATTTATACTTTCTCCTTGTCTATACTTTCTCCTGTTGTATATTCTGTCTTATTTCGGCTTCCTGTGCGGTGTGTAAGCCAGCACGTCCGCCTGACCACATCCAACACACCACACACCACAACAACAGCCCCCACCCCCAACACCTAGGGCCAATTCACTCATAAATTCAAGCAACTATAGTTCTTTCACCTTAATCTGGCCTAATTTATCCTCGAATTATTTTCCGATAAGTATAACACCGATAGTTGGTAAAATCCTACGTTCAATTATAGCAAATAAAATCAAAAAGCACTTAGAAGGATTTAATCTCATCTATGAAAGCCAACACGGATTTATGCAAGAAGGATCATGTCTCACAAACTTGTCACCATTTTTCTCGGAGATCATTAAGGCGGCAGATAGCGATACAGCTTACCATGTTATTTATTTCGATTTTAGTAAAGCTTTTGATATGGTTCCACACGACAGGTTAGTCAGAAAGGCTCGAGCACACGGTATTGACGGCGATATCTTAAAACTGAGAGAATCCTGGCTGAAAGGACGAAAGCAGAGAGTATTAATAAATGGAACTAAGTCGGACTGGGGATTAGTAACTAGCGGTGTACCACAGGGTTCAGTACTCGGTCCCTTATTATTTATCATATATATAAATGATCTAGACTTAGGAGTCATTAGCAGCATCAGCAAATTTGCCGACGATACAAAAATAGGGCGTATCATTAACTCGACTGACGATTGCCATAACTTACAAACGGACCTCGATATATTGTCCAAATGGTCTAAAAATTGACTGCTGGAATTTAACGTGGAAAAATGCATAGTACGTAACGTGGATATGACCATCGGCGATACTAAATACAATTCTCTCCCCACGGACGGAAATGGACGAGGGTGAGGTAGGACACAGCAGGGTGAGGCAGGAGGAAAGGTGGAAGGTTTAAGCAGGGTGCGGCAGGAAATGGGTAAGGGTGGGGCAGAGTGAAATGAAAGAGAGTCAGGCAGAATGAAGGGTAGGATGACAAGACACGATGAGGATGGGTGAGGCAAGAAGTGGGTATGGGTGAGGCAGGATAAAGTTAGGGTGAGGCAGGAATTGGGTAAGGGTGAGGCAGGA
>NC_137069.1:1770000-1780000 GCF_032717465.1 Coenobita brevimanus | reverse complement strand
GGGGGGTCAGGGGGGAAGATGAGGGGGGTCAAGGGGAGCATAAGTACACTAGTGAGGGGGATGTGGGAACTGCAGTGGGTCAGGACTGGGGTGGGTGAGGGAGGGAGAGGTAGGATGGGTGGGTGGGTGAGAGAGAGAGAGAGGGAGAGAGAGAGAGAGTGAGAGAGAGAGTGCGAGGGTGAGAGAGAGAGAGAGAGAGCAGGAGGGGGGGCTAGTCAAGACTGGGGTGGGTGAGAGAGAGAGAGAGAGAGAGAGAGAGAGAGAGAGAGAGAGAGAGAGAGAGAGAGAGAGAGAGAGGGGTAGGATGGGTGCGTGAGGGAGTAAGAGAGGGGTAGGATGGGTGGGTGAGGGAGAGAGAGAGCTGTGGGTGAGGGGATAGGATGGATGGGTGAGGGGGAAGGATAGAGGGGGGGGTAGGATATGCGAGCAGTAAATACTTCAAATATTTTACTGCTGGGTAAGGGGGAGTAAGAAAGTGGAAACAGGCGTGGGGGAGAGAGGATGGGGTGATTAGATGGGGGTGGATAGGAAGGGGAGGGAAGATGAGGAATGGGGGAGGGATCAGAGGGGAAGGGGGAGGGGAGGAACGGGGAGAAGTTGGGTACAAGAGGGAGGGAGGGGGTATGAAAAGACGTTAAGAAGGGGGTGAGAGGGGAGTGAGGGATGAGTAGGGGGTGAGAGGGAGAAGGGGAGGGGAGAGAAGGGGGGTGAGAAAGTGGGGAGAAGAAGAGTAAGGGAGAAGATATGGTGTTTAGAAGGGAGTGAGAGGGATGGCAGGGGGAGAGAGTGGGGGGAAAAGGAGGGGGAAGAGGGTAGGAGAGAGAGAGAGAGAGAGAGAGAGAGAGAGAGAGAAGGGGGGGGAAGAAAGGGGTGAGTGAAGAAGTGGGTGAGGGGGTGAGGAATAGGTAGGGGGTCATTGAGGGAAGGTGAGAGGGAGGAGGGGGGGGGCTAGCTAGTGGCAATGCTAGAGGGAGGGAGGGAATGGGCGGTGGTGAAGGAGCAAGGTGGTAGGAGGGGAGGGGAGGGGAGGGGAGGGGAGGGGAGGGGAGAGGCGGGGAGAGGAGGGGAGGGGAGGGGAGGGGAGGGCAGAGGCGGGGAGGGCAGAGGCGGGGAGAGGAGGGACGGGGAGGGGAGGGGAGGGGAGGGGAGGGGAGGGGAGGGATAGAGGTTGAAGACAGTGGAAAGGTGACAGCAGATGGGATGAGGAGATTTGATGTGTGTGTGTGTGTGTGTGTGTGTGTGTGTGTGTGTGTGTGTGTGTGTGTGTGTGTGTGTGTGTGTGTGTGTGTGTGTGTGCAGAGTTGACACCTAACATAATCTTTCTCATTCTTCTTCTTAAAAAAAACTTCTAAATTTACCCTCCAAAGGCACTGTTAAATTCTGAGTCAGCAATCTAACTTAATTGCATGTGGGCAGGTGAGGTCCTCAGTAGAACAGGTAACAGGTGGACAAGCAGGGTAACAGAGTGGCAGGCCAGCGATGGAGTGAGAGGAAGAGACAGGCACAGAACAAGATGGATAAAATTCGCACCTATGCTGGGCTTGAATGGAACAGGATTAGTAGCAAACAGGTCAGAGCGGAGATACATGGGAGAGATTCAGGTGGTTGATGATGATGATGATGATGATGATGATGATGATGATGATGATGATGATGATGATGATGAAGAGTTGGTAAGGTGCGTGAAACAGTGTACGTGGGAAAGTTAGTAAAGGGAAGTGGAGAGTTAAGTGGATTGGGCACTGCATGTAGTAGTAGTAGTAGTAGTAGTAACCCCAGGCTCATCTGAACGTGAACCCAGTGGACTGAAGGCTTAAGCTTCCCTTCTTCAGCAGTTCACCCTCCTCCTTTCGTGGGCAAGGGAGGGGACTGAGGGACGTTTGTATAGCCAGGCAGCCCCACCACCCAACTCAAATCAGTGCCACCACGTGAAGGCGTCCCCCTCCTGCACCCAGGTAGTGGAGGATTCGGTGGAGACGAAGAGGCGGTGGAAGTGACGTGGAAGGGACTGACACGGGTGGATAATTTCAGTGAGTAGAAGTGTAACGAAGTGGAAAAATGGGGCGAGGCTTCATAAAGTGGGTGGAGCGAGGGGGTGGAGCGAGGGTGAGGGTGGAAAGAGGGGGTGGAAGGTGGAGATGAGGGTGGGAAAGAAATGAGGGGATGGAGGGTAGAGTAGGGTGAGAGGGTGGAGTAGGGTGGGACTGTGAACGGTACAATGAAATAGGGTTGAAGAGGCCGAGGTATTGTGGATTTGGTGAGAGCTGGTGAGAGCAGAGGGAGGTGGTGGGTGGGTGTGTCAAGGGTGGAGAGAGATGAGGGTGGGTGTGGAGGGATGAGGATGGTGGAGAGAGGGTGGGGGAGGGAAAAGGGTGGGGGTAAGAGGATGGGTGCAGAGGGACGAGGGCGGTGGAGATAAATGTGTGAGTAGGGGGGAGGGTAACGAGGGTGAAGCTGAAGGTAAGAGGGGAGAAGGGGGAGTGTGAGAGAGGGGGGGGTGGAGGGGGAGGGGAAAGTGGGAGTTGAGGGAGCTAGACAAGAGGGAGAAAAGGGAGGAGGGACACAGAGGAGGGGGAGGGAAAGGTCAAAGCCTAAAACAGTCAGCAGGGGGACTAGACATGAAAGGACCCGTGGAAAGACTCACATATTTAACGTAAGATCATTTTCCGCTCGTAACTAAGTACCAGATTTCCCATTTTTAACTTACGATCATTTCTCTATCGTAACTAAGTACCGTTTTAGTCGTAAGAAGAGACTTACGAAGGGGTCTCTACTCTTCCTGCGATTACGATTTTTTTAATGATTTTTACTGGTCTGCTCAAATGATGCGATTCTGCGTATATATGTGGTTGTGTCATTTCATCCGTGGGTGGGAAAGGTCTAGGTCTTGATGATGACGGTGATGATGATGATGATGATGATGATGATGATGATGGTGGTGGTGACGATGACGATGATGATGATGGTGGTGGTGATGATGATGATGATGATGATGATGATGATGATGATGATGATGATGATGATGATATGATGATGATGAGAGAGGCGTGTAAGTAAAGAGAGAGGAGTGTAAGTTAAGAGACAGGCGTGTAAGTAAAGAGAGAGGAGTGTAAGTTAAGAGAGACAGGCGTGTAAGTAAAGAGAGAAGTGTAAGTAAGGAGAGAGGAGTGTAAGAGAATGGAATATAAGTAAAGAGAGAGAGAGAGAGAGAGGAGAAAGAGGCGTAAATATCTAAGACGATGGGCATCCTAAAAGCGTGGAAGGTGTCAGTGCAACAGAAGGCGTGGGAAGAGGTCAAAGGTGAGGGGTGATTATGATGGAATTAGCAAGGGTAATGGCCCTGGGGAGACTGTGGGTGGGGAGATTAGGGGTGGGTGGGGAGGACAGGGAAGATGGGGAGTTGGGAAATTGGGTGAGTGGGGAGATGGGGGGTGAGAGAGATAGACAGGGAAGATGGGGAGTTGGAAAATTGGGTGGGTGGGGAGATTAGGGTGAGAGGGGTGGACAGAGAAAATGGGGAGTTGGGAAATTAGGTAAGTGGGGTGGGGAGACTGGGTGGGTGAACTGGACTGGGTAGGGTGGACTGGGGAGGTTGAGGGTGGGGTGGACTGGGGAAATCAGGGTGGTGTGGGGAGGATTGGGGAGATTAGCTGGGTGGGTTGGGATTGCTGGGGTGCACTGGGGAGATAGGGGTGGGAGGAATGGGGTGCGGTGGACTGGGCAGATCAGGGTCAGGTGAGGTGAGTGAGGGGGTGGGGTGGGGTAGACTTATTAACACCCCCTCTCCCCTCCCTCACCCTACCTACCAAACTGGGGAGTAGGGGGAGAGGGGAGGAGGGGAGAGGGATTGGGCGGCTTGCAACCTAACGTCCGCAACGATCAATTAACCACCCCTACACCCCGGTTAATAGCCCTGGGGAGAGGAGGGGAGGGGAGGGTGGGGAGAAGAGAGGGGGGAAGACGAGGGAAGGGGAGAAACAAGGGGAAGAGGAGGGGAGGGAGAGAAGAGAGGGGAAGAGAGGGGGAGAAGGGAAGAGAAGAGGAGGGGAGGAGGAGAGGAGAGGAGGAAGAGGGGAGGGGGAGAAGAAAGAGGAAGAGAGGGGGAGAAGGGAAGAAGAGGGAAGAGGAGGGGAGAAGGAGAGGAGAGGGGAAGAGGAGGGGAGAAGGAGAGGAGAGGGGAAGAGGAGGGGAGGAGGAAAGGATAGGGAAAGAGGAGGGGAGAAGGAAAGGATAGGGAAAGAGGAGGGGAGGAGGAGAGGAGAGGGAGAGATGAGAAGAGGGGAAGGGGGTGAGGGGATGGGGGTGCAGAGAAGAGGAGAGGGAGGAGAGGCGAGGGGAAGAAGGACACACTATCCCCCCCATACCTCCCCTTCTTCCTCCACTTCCACCAATTTGCGACTCAGGGGAGGGGAAGGGGGGTCACCAATCCCTTCACCACGATGGCCTCACAGAAAGTCTATAGCAAATCCACCAAAGCATCACTAGTGTCCCAGATACAAAATAAATCCTTAAATAAATCCCTCAATAAATAAATAAATCGCCAAAAGAAGGGTATTAAGGTATTTTCACGTTTTCTATCAACGTCAAAAAATTATAATCCCTAAAATAAATCCCTATATAATATAAATACATAAATAAATCCCTAAATAAAAATAAATAAATCCCTAAATAATAAATAAATGAATAAATCCCTAAATAATAAAAATAAATAATAATAAAATACAAATAACGAAATAAATCCCTACAAGATAAAAATAAATAAATAAATAAATAAATCACGTTATTTCTTTTCTCTGCTTTTTAAAATCGAAATTGAAGGTGATTTAAATTGACAATGGGATTCATTAGAGGTGATGACTGCAATTAAGAGGTGATTAACGCTACTGATTGGGTATACGGCAGTGTAGTATACCTTGCTGGAGTCTACCTGTATACTCTCTCTCTCTCTCTCTCTCTCAATTTTCACACACACACACACACACACACACACACACACACACACACACATTTAATGAAGTAGATTAGTATCGGAATGTAAAAATAATCTCACCAGAGCCTCCTAGGACCACGAGAATACCTACCATGAGATGAGGGGAGGGGAGGGGAGGGGAGGGGAGGGGAGGGGAGAGGCTGCTTTGGTTGGCGTCCACGTGTCTTTAATTGAAGGGGAAAGAGGAGGGGAAGTGAGGGGAGAGGGGAGAGAAAGTGAGTGGAGAAGGGAGGGGAAGTAGGGGAGAGGGGAGGGGAAGTGAGGGGAGAGGGGAGGGGAAGTGAGGGGAGAGAGGGGAGAGGAAGTGAGGGGAGAGGGGAGGGGAAGTGAGGGGAGAGGGGAGGGGAAGTGAGGGGAGAGGGGAGGGGTAGTGAGGGGAGAGGGGAGGGGAAGTGAGGGGAGAAAATACCAGCCCGTAAATTCGTCGGCTTAGGACCCTCAACACATCTTTCTTAGCGATTTATTTTCCTTACAACACCTTCTGACTAAGGGGGAGACTGGTGGCTAAGTCGGTAACGCACTGTCCTCACGTTCAGGGCGTGATCTGGAGTGGGTTCGAGCCCCACTGACGGCTTCACTGAGAGAGAGAGAAAGAGAGAACTCATGCACTTAATTCTCCAATCTCACTCACTTTCTGATCCTCTTACGAACTCTTTTCCTTCTCCCTATCCTCTCTCTCTCTCTCTCTCTCTCTCTCTCTCTCTCTCTCTCTCTCTCTCTCTCTCTCTCTCTCATCTTCCTTTCTTTACTTCTCAACGAAAAGCAAAACCGTGTGGCGCTGGCCTAAATAAAATGCGTATGACCTAAGCTGACCTTTAGGGAGTCCAGATGGTTAATTAATCAAGACGCAGGTTGGGGTTGAAACTGTTTTACATGACCACAATCCAAACCATATCCGTAAGTGGGTCAATTTCCTCCACACCCCGTACTTCGCCACAGACACACCCCAGCCCAGCACACAGGCTACCTCGCTTCACCTCCGACATTCCACAGTGACCGAGGGAGGAGAAAGCCAGACACAGGAGGCATCGGAGGTATTATGTCGCCTGGCAGATCGATTATGACCCCTGCCCTGACACTCATAGCTGTCTAGGCCTACGGCAGGGGGTGGTGGGGGTAGCAGGGGTAGGGAAGGGGAAGGAGAGGGGACGAGAGAGGGGAAGGGAAGGGAGGAGGTGACAAGGGGATGATGGGAAGGGAGGAGGTGACAGGAGAAGGGGAAGAAGGGATGGAGGGGGCGACAGGAGAAGGGAAAGAAGGGGAGGGAGGGGGTGACAAGGGATGGGGATGAAGGAGAGAGAGGAGGTGACAAGAGGAGATGAGGGGAAGGGAGGGGATGACATGAGAAGGGGAAGAGGAGGGAGGGCATGACAGGAGAAGGGGAAGAAGGGGAGGGAGAGGGATCAAGAGGCGGGAAGGCGTGACGTGGGTGGGGTGAAGCAGGAAGAGAGAGGGATGAGGTGACAAGGAAAGGGGAACAGGAGGGTGGGGGATGGGGAGGGGGAAGGGGTGACGTGAGCGGGATGGAGGTACGAGGGAGGGGATTAAGAAGGGGGTGGGAGGAGGTAACAGGGAGTAAGGGGAGGTTGGGGAGGGGGCGGGAGGAGGCAAACGAAGGTAGGGAGGTTGGAGAGGGGTGAGAGGGGGGGATGCGAGAGGGTAGGGGAGGTTAAGGCAGGGGTGGGAAGAGAAAACAAAGAGGTAGGGGGGATTAAGGACAGGGAGAAGAAGGTGAGAAGGGGAGAGAGGGGAATGGGGAGGGGAGAAGGGGTGACATGTGAGGAGGCTGAGGAAGGGGTAAAAGAACGAAAGAGAAAGAAAGGGTTAAGGATCTCTCTCTCTCTCTCTCTCTCTCTCTCTCTCTCTCCCTCCCTCCCTCTCTCTCTCCCTCTCTCTCAAGGGCAGGTGTGATGGAGGCATTAACTGATACAGACGTCACGCTCAACTACTGCCATGTCGAACCAAGAGTGAGAGGTTGGGTAAGGTTTTTGTGCTATTAGTGTGTGTGTGTGTGTGTGTGTGTGTGTGTGTGTGTGTGTGTGTGTGTGTGTGTGTGTGTGTGTGTGTAAAACTCCAGTAACACATCAGTAAAATAATCAGAGCAAAGCAGCAATCATAAGCGAGCGCGACACACACACACACACACACACACACACACACCACAAACACGTCTCCTAAAGTATAAAGCCACATTGCTGGATAGACACATACACAAATCTTAAGACACAAATGAAACTTAAGAACGACCATGAACGCAGCTCCACAAAACCCTCCCTTTACACAACAGGGGCTTAAGAATGATCATAAATACGTCCTCGGATCCGTAAAGTCACGTTGCTTTATAATTTACTGTTAGACGGAGCGGCAAGCCATCAAGTAGGTAGGGTCATTACAGCGAAGCAGGAAACCATCATTAACGACCAAATGAGGTTGTTACTGATAATCCCTAGTGCGACAAGCCCTTCCTCACAATTCTTCCAAGTCGCAGGTAACACTACGGCTCTACATCTTTTCCACGGCACTTCTTCGTGACTACAAACCCTTCCTCACAATTTTTCCAAGTCGCAGGTAACAGCACGGCTCTACATCCTTTCCACGGCACTTCTTCGAGACTACAAACCCTTCCTCACAATTCTTCCAAGTCGCGGATTATATTACAGCTCTACATCCTTTCCACGGCACTTCTTCGTGACTACAAGCCCTTCCTCACAATTCTTCCAAGTCGCGGATTATATTACAGCTCTACATCCTTTCCACGGCACTTCTTCGTGACTACAAACCTTTCCTCACAGTTCTTCCAAGTCTATCTATCGATCTATTGCCAGAAGCCTTAATCCCTTATACGGGGTGGCCACAAACAAATCGCCTCCACGTCACCCTGTCCCCCGCCATTTCACTGCCCTGCTCCCAATTCACAAGTCGCGGATCATATTACGGCTCTACATCCTTTCCACGGCACTTCTTCGTGACTAGCATCATAATTTAGTGCGATCTCAACCGTTTAACCCAGAGCTATGCCGCAAAACTTCCCCCAACTATACTCTTCTCACTCTAACTTGGCCCAGATTTTCGTCCTACGTCACTGCCACAGCACTTCCTCGTGACTAGGATCATATTAAAGTGTTCTATTAAGTCAGCTCTGAACCGTTTAATCCATCATAAAAATAACGCAAAAATTCCTCCACTATATATATATACTCCTTTCACTCCAACTTGGCCCAGATTTTCGTCTCTGTGGAGCTAAATTCACGTAGATAACATTACGGCTCTACACCCTTTCCACGGCACTTCTTCGTGACTAGCATCATATTCTAGTGTTAATCTACTGTTACAGCTCAGTACTGAAGATGGAAAGACGGCAATTTTACGCCAAGTTAAAGCGAATAGAGTACAGGATATCAATGAAGTTTAGTATTTACACACACACACACACACACACACACACACACACACACACACACAAGGCGGAAGTCACTGTTAAGGTTTCACGTTCACCTCTCTCTCTCTCTCTCTCTCTCTCACACTCTCTCTCTCTCTCTCTCTCTCTCTCTCTCTCTCTCAAAATGGCAGTCTCACTCACTTTCTACACGTTTCTGCCTCGACTTCTTCTGTGTGTGTGTGTGTGTGTGTGTGTGTGTGTGTGTGTGTGTGTGTGTGTGTGTGAGAGAGAGAGAGAGAGAGAGAGAGAGAGAGAGAGAGAGAGAGAGAGAAACCCTCGAGCTGAAAAGGCAAAACTTCTTCCCTCATTTTCCACACCCTCTCTTCCGACATTCCATTTTTCTGTGGACAGATAGACAGAGATAGATGGACAGATAGACAGACAGACAGCTAGACAGACAGAGATAGATGGACAGATAGATAGACAGACAGATAGACAGAGACAGATGGACAGACAGACAAATGCACACACACAGATAGATGGACAGACAGATAGATAGACAGAGAGGAGATAGACAGCAATCCTCAAGGTGAAAAGGTAAAACTTCATCCCCTTATTTTCCACACCTGACCATTTCTGATAATTATTTTATGTGGATAGACAGACAGACAGACAGAGATAGATGGACAGACAGATAGATAAAGACAGAGATAGATGGACAGACAGATAGATAGAGCAGACAGATAGAAATCCTCAAGGTGAAAAGGTAAAAACTCTTCCTTGATTTTCCTCACCTGACCTCCTCTGATATTCTCTTTCTCCTTGAAGGTCCACTCAAACCCCTCGTGCCTTATCTCTAGCAGCCTGAAGGAGAGGTGGGGAGAAAAAGGGGGACTTGGGGAGAGAAAGAGGGGATAGGGAGAGAAAAGGGGAAGGGAGGAAGAGGGAGGAATGAGGGGAGGGCAGAGAAAAGGGGGAGAGGGGAGAGAAGGGAAGGGGAGAGAAGGGAAGGGGAGAGAAGGGTTGGGGAGAGAAACAGGGGGGGGTATGAGAAAAGTGAGGGTAGGGGGAAAGGGGAGGTAGAGGGAGAGAGGGAGGTGGGGAAGAACTGAGGGGAGAACAAGGAGGAGGGGAGAGAAAATGGGAGGAGGGGGAGAAAGGGAGAGGCAAGAAAATGGGAAAAAGAGGAGGGGAGAGATGGGGAGCATGGGGGAGGGGAGAGATAAGAAGCATGGGGGAGGGGAGAGAGGGGGAGAAAGAGGGGGGAAGAGAGCAGGAGAGGAGAAAAGAGGAAGGAGGAGAAAGGGGAAGGTGAAGAAAGGAGGAAGTATTGTTGATGGAGAGAGGAGAGGGGAGGGGGAAAGGAGGGGAGATCGCAAGGGGGGAGAAGGGGGGGTGAAGAAAGAGAAATAAGAGAGAAAAAAGGAGAGGGAAGGGGTATGTATAGGGGAGGGGGAGGGAAAAGGAGGAGGGGGAGAAGAAAGATGGTAAGATGAGGAAGTAGAAGGGGTGGAGAGAAGGCATATTGAGAGAGAGAGAGAGAGAGAGAGAGAGAGAGAGAGAGAGAGAAACATAAAACTCCATTACGTGACCCGGGTTTATCTCCGACCAGACGACGACGCCATCACTGG
>NC_137069.1:1755000-1760000 GCF_032717465.1 Coenobita brevimanus | reverse complement strand
GTGTGGGGGAGAGAAAATAAGAGGGGGGCTTATGAAGGGGGAGAAAGGGGGGGTTTGGAGGGGGGTAGGGGGGCTGGGGGTGAGGGGGTAGTCTGGAAAAAGTGTGTGTGTGTGTGTGTGTGTGTGTGTGTGTGTGTGTGTGTGTGTGTGTGTGAGTGAGAGAAATACCTCCCATTACCACAAACTTACTGACAAACAAACACAACAAAACGCTTCCAGAAATAAAAAATAAATAAATAAATAAAGAACATGTTACTATAAACACTGGATAAATGGCGGGGTAAATAAAGGAATAAATGGCGGCGTAATAAAGAGGAATAATAAATACGCAGGGTGACGTGGGGGCGATTTGTTTGTGGCCACCCCCCGTATAAGGGATTAAGGCGTCTGGCAATAGATAGATAGACAGATAAATAAGCCATCGATAAGGCGAAATCTGAAGGCCACGGTCATATGAAGCCACGGACGCCTTCGCTCGGTGGCACATTGGTTAGAATGCACCGGTCGGAGGGTCGGCCTTGCATATCCCCTGTCTGGTATTACACTCTTCTCTCCTTCCTTTCTCTTCCTTCCTTCTCCTCTTTCCTTTCTTCTCTTCCTCCTCCTCTCCTTCCTTTTCCTCTTTCTTCCATTCCTCCCTCTTTCCTTTCCTCTTTCCTTCCTTCTCTCCCTTCCTCTCCTATCCTTTCCTCGTTTCTTCATTCTCTCCCTCCTTCCCTCTTTCCTTTCCTCCCCCCCCTCCCTCCCTCTCTCTCTCTCCTTTCCTCCTTCCTTCCTTCCCTCCTCCCTCCTTCCTCCCTCCTCCATTCCCTACCTCCATTTTTAACCAGCTGTCACTCATCTAAACCCTTCCCTCCCTCCTCCCTCTCTCCCTTTTTCCTTCCCTCCCTCCCTCTCTCCCCTTCTCCTTCCCTCCCTCCCTCTCTTTTTCCCTACCTCCCCCTAGCAACTGTCATGCTCTCCTTTCCCACATCCATCTTCCGTCATGCACTCCATACACAACTGCTGTCTTTTACTTTCTCATGCACTCTAACTTACCTTGATTGCTCTCTCTCTCTCTCTCTCTCTCTCTCTCTCTTCCTTACGGTCACTTATTATCATGCACTCTCTTTCTCAGCTGTGTTCACCTTATCCTCATCGTCATGCACTCATCTTTTACCTGTCTTTCACTCTTCCTCACATACTGTCATGCACTCCCCTTATAGCTGTCTTTCACTCTTCCTCACATACTGCCATGCACTCCCCTTATAGCTGTCTTTCACTCTTCCTCACATACTGTCATGCACTCTCCTTTTTAGCTGTCTTTCACTCTTCCTCACATACTGTCATGCACTCCTTTCAGCTGTTCTTACACTCTTCCTCGTACAAAGTCATGCATTACTTTTTTTCTCTTCTTTCACTCTTCCACACACACCGTCATGCACCCTTCTTATTTCTCTCTCCCTTTCTCTACCATCATGCACTCCCTCCTATTAACTCTATTTCCCCCCACCTGTCACGCACTCCTACCTTTCACTCTTTCCCTCATCATGCACACCAACACATCATCCTATTTCCTCCTTTAACATGTCTCTTCTCTTCACCTACTGCCATGCACTGTCTAACTGTCATGCACTCCATCGTCGAAACCTGTCATGCACTTCCTATAAAACTACTCTCTTCTACACCTGTCATGCATTCCAGCTCTCTTTTTACTCTCTCTTATAACTGCTCTCTTACACCTGTCATGCACTCCATCTGTTTGTCTACTCAACTGTCATGCACAATGCTTACCTCTTTCTCAGCTGTCATGCATACCTCCGGCTCTCTTTTATACTCTCATTATAACTGCTCTCTCTCACACCTGTCATGCATTCTATCAGCTATCTTTTTACTCTCATTATAACTGCTCTCACACACCTGTCATGCACTCCACTTCGGCTGCTCATTCGTCCTTGTCATGCACGTCCTTCAAGACTACTATCTCACTTCTAAACCTGTCATGCAGTCCTCTCTCCACATGTCTTTTCACTGCCAAGCACTTCATACAACTGTTTCTCTCGCTTCTACACCTGTCATGCATTCCAGATCAGCATCTCACTCTCTCTCTCTCTCTCCCCAAACCAATCTCTCCTTCACTTTCTTCACCTGTCATGCATTCTCTTCTAAATTATATATTACTCCTTTCCTAAGTCATGCACTCCTTTCCTCGTCTCCCCATCGTCATGCATTCAGCTGTTGTTCACTCTTCCCATACTTCCCTTCACGTCATGCATTTTCAACCCAGTTATTTCATGTTATTTCTTCATCATGCACTCCTTCCTCTTCGTCAGGCACTTACATATCCGCTCCTCACCTAATCATGCACTCCTATTCGTTCATTTTCTTCTGTCATGCACTCCAACATGCCTACTCTCACTTTCCTTTCTTTATCCAGTCATGCAGTCCCTCTACCAGCAACTAACTTTTCTTCCCATAGTCATGCACTTCATCTCAGCTCCTCTCTCCATCTCTTTTCTGTCATGCACTCCTTTCTTTTCCTTCATCATGCACGTTTTTCTTCACCTAGTCATGCACTCCCTTTATCAACAAGTCTTTTCTTCCCATACTGTCATGCACTTCATTTCAGCTCCTCTCTCCATCTCTTTTCTGTCATGCACTCCCTTCTTTCCCTTTGCCATGCACTTTTCTGTTGTCACTTTCAAACTATCTTCACCCAATCATGCACTTCACCTGTTATACCCACTTCACATTCATATTACTGTCATGCACCACCTCTTTTCTTCTTCACCTGGTCATGCACTCCTTTTCCTACTTACTGTCATGCATTTCAACTCACCATCTCTCACCTTTCTTCATTCAGTCATGCACGCCTTCCTTTCCTCCTTTACTGTCATGCACTGTCACTCGCCATTTCTTACTCTTTTCCCTCACTCTGTCATGCACTCCTTCCTTTTTTCTTCCTCACTGTCATACATTTTCATCTCAGCATCTCTTCCTCCCTCTTTGTCTTTATCGTCATGCAATCAGTCTTCCTCCCTTACTGTCAGGTTTGGTCATGCACTCATTCCTTTCCTTTCCTTACTGTCATGTACTTCCTCTCACCGTTTCTTCTTCATCTAGTCATGCACTCCTTTTCCTACCTTTGTCATGCATTCCATCTCACTCTTTCCCACTCTCTTCTCTTCACTTAGTCATGCACTCCTTCATTTTTCTCCTTTACTGCCATGCACTTCATATCAGCTACTGCCAATCTTCCCTTTTTCATCACCTGCCATGCACTTCCTTTCTTCCCTTACTGTCATGCATCTTTGTCTTCAGTTATTCATGCACTCCTTCATTTTTCTTCTTTACTGCCATGCACTTCATATCAGCTACTGCCAATCTTCCCTTTTTCGTCACCTGCCATGCACTCCCTCTCTTCCCTTACTGTCATGCATCTTTGTCCTCAACTGGCCTTTGGTTCCTTCTTTCTTGCATAAAAAAAAAGTCATGCACTCTTCCTCCTCTATAGTCATGCATTTCAACTAGTGCTATCATTCTTCCCTCTGTCATGCACTCCTCTCACTCCCTTTCACACTCTCGTTGCACTGCATGACGTTTCTCTAATGCAACAATTATTTCTCTCCATCTTAGTGTTGCACAAAAAAAATCTCTCTTCCCATAAAGTTACGCCCATTTTCGTGCAATCCGTCCCAATTATTTTCACTCAATTCGTATTCATTTCCTTGTATCCCAGTTAATTTCGTTCAGTCCCAATCTATTAAGTTATTCTTCATATTGTTTTTGAATACGAATCCCTTCCTTCCCAAATTCTTACGTCTGGTCATCATTTTTCTTAACTGATTTTTTTAACTTAAGAATTTTTGGTTTTTCGTAACGCATAACCCCCCCTAAAATCCACATACAGATCTTCCATAAATAAATAAATAAATAAATCTTCCTTTTACTCCTGATCTTACGAATCCTTGCCTTCCCAAAATCTTACGCCTGCTCATCACTTTCAAAAAATTATGTACTTATGTTTTTTTTCTTAACGCATATCCTCCCCTTAAATCCACATGTAAATCTTCCATATATTAATAAATAAATAAATCTTCCTTTTACTTCTCATCTTACGAATCCCTTCCTTCCCAAAAATCTTACGTCTATTCATCACTTTCTTAAAATATTGTACTCTGGATTTTTTTTTTCTTAACCCATATCCCACCCCCCTAACTCCACATGTAGATCTTCCATGAATGAATATATAAATCTTCCTTTTACTCCCTGATCTTACCCTTCGAAGGTCTTCCGTCTCATCTGACAGCATCTCATAATTTCTCCATATCAAAAAAAAATAAATAAATAAATCACTATGTTTTAAACGTTAAGATGAATTTGCTTCCATTTTCTTCACCTGCATCATTATGTACTTAAACATCGTGTGTTCATGTTCAAAAATTTCAGATGCTGGGTTCAGGTTCAAGCACCCATCTGGGAAGCTGGGCTGTGTTCAGTGTTCAAGATCATCCACCAACTCGTGCAATTTTAGGTTCAAACTACTGCAATCACACCAGTAAATTCCACCGAAGGTAAGAGACACATCAAATACGGTATTATATTCCAATGGGTGACTCGTATGATGCTACTAATACACCATGTCCTCACCGATCACTGGACTTTTCACTCTCAGGATGCGAGAAGTGACAGGCTGAGAGAGAGCGCGGCAGCAATACCTCTCCCGGCCACTGATGGAACCACACTGAACCATCACATTCACCATCATCACCTCACTTCGGCTTTAGGTCGCGCCGGGTTCAGTTGCCGCCTATCAGTTATCCATCCCCTTAAAAATAACCCTTAAAGGCATGAAGGAGGCTATTAATAGATCCTCCCCCATGCACACACAGATGCTAAACCCCTCCAGAGACCCCCGAAGGAATGACAAGACAGAGAGACCAAACCCTTCCAGACAGCATTTATATTGCAGCCCACGAGGTCAAAACCCGGGCTAGCTTGCGACCACAGCCAAGACCAAC
>NC_137069.1:1725000-1750000 GCF_032717465.1 Coenobita brevimanus | reverse complement strand
GTTTTGTTCGTTATTTACGCAGGGTATGGTGATATTAGAATAATTTAAGTAACAGAAAAGAACGGCATGGTAATAAAATAAATCGCTTGGGAAAAGGTGTTAGGGCTGGACTACCACGTCCCTAACACCTATTCCTCAGTGATTTTATTTTTGGAAATGGCCAGTTAGTATCGTTTTGTTCCTTATTTATACAGTGATATCAGAAAAATTTAAGCAACACGGAAAGGAACGGCATGGTGTAGTAAACAAAATAAATCGCCTGGGAAAAGGTGTTAGGGAGCTTCCTGACAAGACTATGGACGCATGTCTGGTAATGTGCCCGATGTGAAATACCTCACTACTGATAAATTAACCTTGGAGAACACGAAATACATAGCAAATATTGGCATTCACACACAGCGCTTCAAACTTTGTTCATATAATTCCCCCCCAACTCACGAATGTTTGCAGAATAACACTCACGAATGGAAAATATGTTATGTGATGACAATACAACATGCAGTATGGTAAATAGTTTCAAATACGACTGTGTTATGGACGAAAAGATAAGGCAGCTTTGGTACCATAAATAATATACTGTACTCTGAAAAAAAAAATATATATACATATCATTTCCTGTGGCACCCCACGGGATGCATAGGGTCACAATGAACTCTCTCCACCAATATTTGTCTCTTGCCATCTCCTTCAGGTCCCACCAACACTCCTCTCCTGCTTCTTTTTTCATTGTCCTCAACCAGGTTTCCCTCGGCCTACCTCTACCTCTTCTTCCTCTAGCAGTCCACTCTGGCACATCCTGTATTAAACTACCTTCTTTTCTGTATATGTGCCCCAGCCACTTCCAGCGAGACAGTCTCACATATTCATTAACTGGTTCCACTCTCGCAACATCCCTCACTCTTGCATTTGCAACCCTGTCCTGCCACTTCACCCCAAGAATCCTTCTCAGTATTCCATTCTCAAATCCTAACACTCTCTCATCTATTGCAATTGTACTGTACCATGACTCTATTGCAATTGTACTGTACCATGACTCTATTGCAATTGTACTGTACCATGACTCATGCCCGTAAATTAAAATTGGTCTAACCATGGACTTACAAATTTTCACCCTATATAGTATGTACCGAAAGCATATCATTATTCCATATAGACTTCAACACTCCAACAGCTCGCCAAGCCTGTCCAATCCTCTCCTCAATTTCACTGTCCAATGATCCATTAGATGATACAATCGCTCCCAGATATTTAAAGTTTTCTACATTCTTCACCACACCATTCCCAATTACACAATCGATTTGGTTCCCCACGTTCATATTAACAATTTCAGTCCCTCCACAATCCATTACTAATCCCACTATCTCTCCCTCCTCCACCAGACAACCAAGCACCCTCTGCATCTCGCCAACACTTCCGCAAATCAGTACAATATCATCAGCATAGTCCAAATCCATCAGCTTCTTATTTTCTTTCCAGTTAATTCCTGCACCTGTTCTCCTTACAACCTTTTTCATAACATAATCCATAACCAAAACAAACAACAATGGCGAAAGAACTCCTCTTTGAATCACTCCTGACCTAACTTGAAATGGATCACTCAAAGAACCACCCACCATTACCTTACAAAAAGTACTTTCATCCAGGCTTCTAATAATATTTACAAACTTTTCTGGTATACCACAGAATCTCATAATTTTCAACATAGCTCCACGTGAAACACTATCAAACGCCTTTTCAAAATCATATATATATATATATATATATATATATATATATATATATATATACACTTCTGTAACTTCGATACACCAAGCATAAAAATTCACACGAAGATATTCCTTTCCTTCTCCATCTGATATTTTGGCTACGACTACAACTGCAAAGGTCAATAGAGAAATAATGCGGTGAATCTAGCAATACAACCAAGGAAGTGTTCAGATCACTTTCCAACGTAATGAGCAATCGGTTCACTATACTCTGTTTTTTTTTACTGAGACGAAGATGCACTTGACAGGTTGATGATGACTGGCTGAATGCAACATGTCCAAAAAATATTTACTAATCCAAATTTCTCCCTCAGATATTTGTTGTCAGTTAATAATACTAGATTATGAAGTACTGTTGCATTCAGCCAATAATCACCAATCTGTCAAGTGCATCTTCGCCTTGATAAAAAAAAACTGAGTATAAGTCATGTATGAGACTGAATTATATCTAGATCTGTATTTTCAAACCAATAACTATTTAACTGTAAACGAAAAGCTGTGAATATGGAAGTGCAACCCATACAGTATATTTGTCGACCAAGAACGGGCTCTACCATAATAACCAGACTAAGATGCAATTCACATAACGTAAAGTATAATAATCTCAACGTCAAACCCCCCAGAATAACGGCACTAGCCAGGAAAAGATGCAAATTACGTATGTAAAGTTTGCTAATCCCAGTGTAACCCTTCCCTAAATATGCTAATGAAACAACGTACAGTATTCTCCCTCCACACACCAGGGGGTACAATCACTGAACCACTGAAACAGATGACAAAATACATTCAACCTGTATACACCTCCACCAGTACAGGCCATTGGGTACTCACCATGAGGAGGGATGACATCAGGCACAGGATTCGTGGTGGAGAAGGTGACATCCTGCGTAGGTGGTGGCGGTGGTGGTGGTGGTGGTGGAGGTGGTGGAGGTGGCGGTGGTGGTGGTGGTGGTGGTGGAGGTGGCGGTGATGGTGGAGGTGGTGGAGGTGGTGGTGGTGATGCAGGTGGTGAAGTGACTGAGAGTTCCTCCCGTTGCTCATTCTCACCGGGTGGCCTCCCTCCGACCCCCGAAGACACGTCCTCGCTCTCATCGCCGCCCGCTAAAAAACGCTGGTGTGGGGGCGGGGAGGGCAGGGCGGGGGCGAGGCACTGCGCCGGGCTGGGCTGGCATGGCGGCAGGTCCTCGCACTGAGTCCCGGGTGAAGGTGGGAGGCCGTCGACTAAAAAAGGCTGATGTACGTTACTGCGAGGTAGACCACCAGACTGGCTTGGCTTCTTGAACTTCTCTTCGGCTTCATCCCACTCATAACCCTCGAGGCAAGTAAGGCCACGTCGGGTTCTCTCGAGGGTTTCCGAATGCAGTCCGCCGGTATTCCGGTACTGGTTCGAGCCTACCCGTCCTTCTCGATAGTCCACGGTGTATTCATCCCAGTGCAACTGCTGTAGTCGCTGTTGGGTGGAATCATGTGCAACATTCGAAGAGTTATTTGGGACACTCAACTTCGCTGGTGGACGGAAATCCTTGCTACTGCCATCGCCTGCTCGTCTTGGACGCCCATCATCAAGTGTCTCCAAAGATTTGGTGTGTCTCATTGAGGCACGACGTAGCTGTTCACGCCACTGGCTATCGTCTTCCCAATCCTGTTCCTCATGCAGGGTCTCATGACTGATGGGACTTTTTGCCTCCAGGGGAGTTCGAGGGTCATAGTTAGAGAGGCGACTGGTTGAACTGTCCCTACTTACAAGGCTATCACGACTGCCTACTTGATATGGTGGTACAGGTGACACTGGAAGGGGTGATGTGGCATAGGGTGAGGTTGTCCTCTGTGGCACACTGCCACTGCTATGAAGGCTGCTCACAGAGGCTCGTTGACTAGTCAGCTGGGAAAAAGCACCACGATGAGGAGGGATTAATGGTGGTGGTGAGGCTGCAGTGGAATTAGATGCCCCATGTCTTGATGTCATATAAGGAGGTTGAGCTGTTGGTGTCACATTATGAAATACTGAAGACTGTTGCTCTGAACCACCAGTGGATGGTTTAACTGGCTCTGGAATGTTACTTGCTCCACCTACAATGTGACGAGGTGGTTCATCAAGAAGTCCCTCTAATGATCGTGTTCTACGGTGTCCCACTGGAGGGCCTGGCAATGGGCTCTCTGTTTTCAGTGACAGACCATGCGGGAACACATTTTTGGCATCTAGCTCAGGATCGGGAGTATAAGCACGTCGCTTCATCTTTCGCAGAGTGTCTGAGTCATACACATTCCTTTCATCTGGAGATGAAACTGTCTTGCCCTCTAAAAACTCTACTGACGTCCTTAGTTCATGTGCAAGTCTCTCCCGACGCTGCTCAAACTCTGAAGGACTTGTTATCTGATTCACTTTCCTTCCTATATCTTGCCTCTTATTTGCTTCCAGGTCACGCTGATTATTCAGCTGATAGGACCGGGAGCGTGGGGTTCCAGCCACACTATCAGGTATTGCAGTCGCATCATCACGTATAACATCAGAATAATAGTAAGGAGCTGAACGTGGGCTGGTTTCACTGCCCACAGAGGCATTGGAAAGTGCCCTAAGATGTATGGGACCCACATTGCCACTGCCTGAAGTAACACTTGCTGTTGGACTCACCATACTACGAGAAGAAGCCTCTGATGATGTTCGTTGATGACAGGTGTTTAGTTGAGCCACTGGACTGTGAACACCCCTAAGTGCATCAATCATGGGAGATCCAATAGGCTCTGTACCACTTGTATTAATCTGAGGAGAGCTCTTTCTTAGCAGCGATGTTCTTGGTGCTGGCACGTTTTGGTATGTTGACAGTTCATTACGCTCTGCATATGGATCAGGTGACTTGGGCCGTGATCCTGTCGAGTTTGACCTTTCTCTTTCGGGCTGTATAAACATCTTTGATGTAGCAGGCACATTACAATGCCCTCTACCACTCAAAGGATTCTGGTAGGAATTTACAGGGGATATGGTACCATGCTGAAACCCTTCATTAACATATGGATTTTCTATTTTGTTAGATGCAAAGGAAGTATCATGAATACTCTGAAAAGAGGCATTATGATCCAAAGCTGATTTTGGCCTGGCGGAAGGTTCATGTTTGTCTCCAGGAAGAAGGATATCTTCTGAGCAAGGAGGAAAAGGTTTTCGTCGATCTCTTTGGAATTTCTTTTCAGTTCCAGGTACGGAACAGTCTTCTGGGTATGCAGCTGAGGCTGGATAGCGATCTTCAGACCTCAAAATAAAGCTATCATCATCATGGAGATTATCAAGGGTCTCCTCAAATACAGGTCTCCTCTTCAGTTTGTCAGCCTGAAGACTGGACGAAGAATCGGATTTCTCATACATTCGTTTTTCCTTTCCTATTGATGACTTGGAGGAATTGAGGTCTTCCCGCAGGTGACTCTGACTACCCCTTAAAGACCTTGATGAACTCAGTGCATTTCTCAGATGTGGTGGTGGATCTGGGGTCTCAAGGTTCTCGAAGTCAAAGTTCTTGGCTTTTGGACCACTCGTATCCAGCTCATCCATTGGAGGTGGACTCATGGGAATTGGAGGAGGAGGCACAAGATCGGAGTCTGAGGAATCCTGTGCATCTGGATCACTTGATGGCTCAGCACCACTCAGATAATATGAAGCTGGGCGGAAAGTATCTGACAAGCTGAAACGGGGATTGCGTGGAGGGTCGAGACTATCAAGATCTTTTGATGCTTCATCATCTGCATCAGAAGAAGCATTGGACTGTGACTTGAGGTCTAACTTGCTCAAGGATGAATTTAAAGCAGGATCTTGTGGATGGTTCCTATCAGCAGTTGCTTGAGCTTTTAGATCATTTGGCTTGCTTGGAATTTTAGGTTTTTCTTCTGCTGGAGGCCCCTCCCTCTCTGGATTTGGAACTTCCATATATATTGCTTCATAATGTGGCTGACCTTTGTAGATATACTCATAATGTTGTTGCTCATCTCTGTCACCAATTTCATAGTATCTCGGGCTTTCAGGGGAAAGCACATGCTCATTTGTAATCTTGCTGAAGTCCAGTCGAGGAGGAGGTGGACCAGTTGAAGATAAAATAGAAGCCCTTGCTGAAGAAGTATCCCCACTCATTTCAATATACGTGTGCTCTTCATACTCCGTTTTTGCAAAGGCATCAGGATACAGTGGCTCAGGTGTAGGAAGATGCTTGCTGCTGAGGCTACTGCAAGAGCTGGCTGGGGCAAGAATATTGGATCCATGACTGAGTTTCTTAGGAGGACTCATGGGTAGATAGTTCTCTTCAGTGTATGGATTAGGCCTCATGAGGGGACCGTGTGTGTCTCCTGGGTGATGATACATGGGAGGAGGTGGTGCTTCTTCCTCTGGAGGCTTGTCAAGGTCAATAACAGTATTATTTTGGTCAGGGAGAGGGAAGGTGTGCTTGCTTTGCTCACTATTTAGAGCTGACTCCATCCAGCTGGGTTCTTCACCACCACTGTCACTATCCTCCTGGACTTTCAGAGACTCCTGGATTGAATCGGCTAGACTGAGCCGCATGTATCCTGGTGTGACTACTGTTTCCATCTCCCCACCAAGTGTAGGTTTCTTTGGAGGTCTTGGAGGGGGTATGAGGGGAAGTGGATCATCTTTCTTAACATCGGCAAATTTTCTGAGCTCTGCAAGGACAGATGTGGTTGGTGACACTGGGATCTGGTCTGAATTAGCTGTGTACAGGTCTTCACTTTGGCCCTCATCACTGGAACTTTCATTAGAGAGCATTTCTGAGTCGCTGTGGAATTTCCTCCGGGAAATATCCTGATTTGTACTGACTCTCTCCATGTGCTCCAACGATTTTTCTTCAAAGTTCTTCAGAAGTGCTTTAACTGACCTTGTTTGTGCTGGCTTCTTCATAAGTGGTGGCTTCACTTGATTTGCTGGCTGGTCTGTATGTCTAGTTTCCTCAGGTTTATTGTCATCATCAAACAAAAACTTTCTAATATTTGTCCTGCTCAGTCTTGAATCCATTATGTCCTGGGGGCTTCTAAGTTCCCTATACTCCATGCTGGAAGGTTCAGAGCCAGAGTTGTACCTGAGACTGGTTGCAGGGCTGCCTTCACATACGGGTGTTCCAAGAATTTCTTCCTTACTCTTATAATCAGAAACATTCTTCACTTGTGCTTCTTGGGCTGTCACTATGGTGGATTCTGAAGTAGCAAATTCAGCCTTCAGTGGAGAGACGAGAGCCTCCGAACTTCGCGCTTGAGGAGAGAGTGGTTGTAATGGCTCTTTCAAGGGTTCCTTGAAAGTGCGGCTTGAATGTCCAGGTGCAGTACTAGCTTTCACCTGATTGTCTATTTTAGATTTACATTCTCCCACTCTTGGATACCCCCTCTGTGGCCCATCCACATTCATTGCATAATCATCTTTGGTATCTAAAGAATTGCTTGAGAATTTTTTAATACGATCCTGAACAAGATTAATCTGGGTTTGTGTCTGAAACTGAGTTTCTTGTACCATCTTTGGACTCTCTAAGCAAGGTAAAACAGGAGCAGATTTTTTCAATGAACTGGGCATATTCTTAAGGTTTTCCTGTGGAGAGATGTCACAATTTTTGTCAGGGGTGATGTACTCATAACTATACTCCTTTACAACCTTAGACTCATCCACTTTTGATTTTAGGTCGGAGCTAATCCCTCCCCAAGACCTTTCAAATTTCTCAGGGCTCCACGTTTCTGGCCGCCTGCCAGCTGGATCAAAGCCTCTCCGCCGCACAACACTGGAACACTCTGGGCTGCTGTCTAAGCTGTCGGGATTCCACAACGACCCTCCCCTGGAACCTTTCTTTTCATCACGACGCATGGGAACTTCGGCACGCAGTGTATCATAACCACTGTCGGAATATTTGCCTGTAGAAGTGGTGTCATCCTGTGAACTGCTTTTCTGAGGAATGTGCATGTTATCTACTTTTTGAACTGAGTGAGAATCATAGGAAGAAAATCCTGTGGCACTTTCAAGACTCTCTTCCCTTAGCTGTGTGTTGAGGACAAAACTCTTATTCAAATCAACTGGTCTTCTGTCTTCACCATGATTTCTAAGATCAAAGGAATCATTGTTCTTCTGAAATTCACTCTGCATGGAGTTCTGGGTAACAAATGAGGTACTTAACTCTCTCACTGATTCACTGTTCACTGGGCTGTTATTTTTCTCATCCTCATATTTGTTGTCATTCATGGCGGGCAGCTGAACATCAGACACATAATATGGGTCTCTTGTGGCATATATCTGGTCACTGTACACATAATTTTGTTCACAGTTTCTTGATGCACTTAAATTCTTTTCTTCCTTGTACTGTCTTGGGTCAAACCTTCGCACTTCATCATAACCCTCATGGTTTTCTATAAACACTGGTTCAGCTCTTTGACTCACCGTCCGTTCACTGTACAGATTGTTTACTTCAGTATTGCCTATGTTACCCGTGGGATTGCAGACTGTTCGATTATCTTCCCTAGCTTCACTTACCACATTAATGTTTACATAATCAGGGGAAGCTTTAGGGATATCAGTAGGGGGTAACTGATCTGGCAGGAAATTATCTCTGTTATACTCATTGGCAATGTCCCTGGCCTTGTCCGGTGGCACATCATGTCTCTCATCACAGTCCCAGCCTCTGCCACCCTCAGAAGTGGACATCACCTTCTTACTGTCTCGACTCAGGTCTGTGCTGCTCCGTCGAGAGCTGCGACGTGACCTTTTGCGCATTTCTCGCTCCTCCATCACATCTGTGGGCCACAGCTTGATCAGCCACACAAGTATGGCTCTACATTAGCCTTTGGTGTTAGTAAAGTCTTGGTACATGCTGCTAGAAGAAGTGAGCAATACCTCCCATGACCAAGCTCAAGAATGAAGAACAAGCATTTATGCAGAAGTAATCTTCACATGCTTATGTTGACCCAGGTTAACCTCAGAATCCAGTTGCAGGAGACAGCATTATTTGATACAGATGGCTACTTCAATGGCGTCCATGCCAGAGTTAAAAGTTCACCTTGAACGGAAGCCAATCCCGGGGTTTTTAGACAAAGTCCGAGCATGCGATTTTAGTTCACCATAGTTTCAGGATGCCAATGCATTTACACTAATGACATCTGACATATAACATAATTAGATGCCAAACTTATAACCGAAACAGTGAGAAGACTGAAACAGTTTTACTTTGCTAACAGAAGAAAGAACTGAAGAGCAAACGAGACAGAAAATTTAATCTTTTTCAACAATGATCCGGCCCACCAACAACATGCATCCGGCCGGTTCACTGTTCGCCACAGATTACCTTTCATTTCCTTTTAGTTTATGCCGTACCGGTAATTGTTACTATTAAATATATTTATATATTAGTACCATAAAAGAGATTCAACTGGACCCAAACCTGGATGCCATATGCCGAACAGTACAGCACTATGCAATAATAGGTGAAGCAGATAGATTTACCACTGGGAAAGGCTACAACAGATACCAAACACCTTCAAATACCCATAAGCAGTCATATACAACCCTTGTACTAAAAAAAACACTACAGTATTTGTTAGTACCAAACAATACAGTGGTTAAGGACAAACCAACATACAGGTAATCCTTAACAGAGTACAGTAGTAAACAATATGATATGAACAAAATATAATGTAACATGAAATCAGTGGACACCAAGCAAAGACATGGCCAAAAAAACACATTATTGATACAGTAAGTCCTCATAAAATATCAATGATTTGTTACATAATATCCTAACTTTCTTCATACAACCAGAACTATAAAACCGAGGAATGTGGGCAAGTCAACTTCATATGTAGCAATGACTCTTTAATATACAAGCTTTTCGTCTTTACTGTGAACTTTACACTCAAGATTATACCTATATAAAGGGCAAACTTATATTGAGAACTTACTGTACACTGTGCTGAGACTTATTAACAGAACAAAAATAAGTATTTGGTTTACTCACCCTCTTCATCCGAGGAGTAGCTGTTGTAGCGCGAGGTGGAGGTTGACCTGCGGCCCTCACCTCCACTAACATGCCTCGTCCTTGAGCTCTCCCTCCGCCCCTCCCGCCTCCTGCTGCCACCACTATCAGATCCAGGATGAGACGAGCCTCCCTGGGGGGCTGGACGCTCCCCTGGCACACCCGGAGAGGGACCCAAACATGACGAAGGGTCTGTATTTGAATGAGGACCCAAACCACCATGGCTGCCAGCGTTATACTTAACAGGGCCCATGTGAGGAGGTGTGGGTCCCTGATACCCTTGTGATGCCCCTGGAGGGAAGCCTGAGGGGCCTGGTGGGCCTGCTTCCATGCAAGGTGGTGCAGAATTTTGCATGTGTCCATGATTCTGCATGACTTTTGTCCTAGCTTCTTGTGTTGCCAGTTCATTTAGCACCTATTAAGAAATAATAAAAGAACTGTTAGCTCAATGTAGTGTCAACAAAATGAAACAAAAAAATGGTACAGTGCTAGTGACAAAATAAAGTATAAACAGGGCACATTAATCAAAGTTACTGCACAGAGAAAAGTACACCGCTGCACAAACAGAAAGTGTTGCTGGAAACATACACTGATGAATAGCTATCATATTATACACACTCTTGCTGCACTTTACATCATGAAATACAATATAAAGCAAAACGATCTTCAATACTATACATCACATTCCATTTCAGTGACAAATAAATGTATTACATCACCCATTACAGCAATAATCTTTGGCATTAACCTGTACTTACGGTTACTTCAAACTATCAGACACTAAACCATGGCAAAATATCAAAGAAGTCCAATTTCATCAAACAAATGAGTCTTGTGATTGTTTAGTGGACTACACTTTAAAAATATAGAAAGGTCAACAAAAGACCAATACCAGTGTGAGGCTAGTGACATCCTAGGCCAAACAAGAAATTCATGACATCCTAAACGTCTGAAGTAATACACAATAAACCTGAATCCGTATTAGAGAAAATTTCAAGTCTGCCCTGCAGATACTAGTAAAGGACTGTAACTTAGGAAGGAAGATAGTAAATGAAGAAACACTGGCAGTTGCAACACCAAACTCATCTGGATTTGAACCCAGTGAACTGCAGGCTAAAACTGCCCTTCTGCTGCCCACCATCCTCCTTTCAAGGGGACAGAGATAGAGTGACGAGTGTATAGCTGACCAGCTCCACCACTCAGTTATTCAGTACTACCACATGAGGGCAGTGCCATGAAGGCAGACAACAAGGAAGCACAGTATTGTATACACCACTGGTAATCCCAGCCCAAGTTTGTTCAGATTCTGGCTTCTGGTAACACTGTATTCCAATATGCTGTATATACAGTATAATGTACTGTATAAAAAGGGAGACACAAAAATCTTTAAGTGACTAACTTCTGTCATGCATCCTTAAGAATGTAACTTCATATAAGACACAAAAATGTCAGTTTCCAGTAATCAAAGCTATAAGCACCACCTGCCAATCACATCTTGCTCACACTATGCCACTGTTATCATACACTTATACATCATACATCATCTAATCCTGTGTTGCCCCATAAGGAACATTGAAGCCTAGGGCTGGGCATGTTGGCCCTGACATTTAAGATGACAGTGACCAGCCTCACTCATCCCTGAGTGGCATTACATGAGCAATAAACCCAAACCACCCATTGGATATAAACTGACACCGGCTCAATCCAGTTGGAACGCCTTAATTACCCACTAAACCACCAGGCGCCATAATTTGGTTATATGGTTACCACCCAGTGTAGTACATGATTTCCTGGTATACAGGAAACCACTTGGCTTGTCCCTCAGTGCAGAGTCACCTGTAGACAGAAGGAAGGGGAAACAAAGAAGGAAAGAAAGACATAAGAGGAAGGAAAGAGATGGAAGAGAGGAAAGGGCAGCCACCTGAAAGCAGCACTACATCGAGTGAGTGGATGATAAGTGCCCCCACCTACCACTAATCATACACTTATACAGTATGTGTAATTTACGTGGTGGCACTGATATAACCAAGCATCTCCGTTAACTGGTTACACAAACGTCCCTCCAAATCCCCTCCCTATCCCCCCTCACAGGAGGATAGTGGATTGCAGGGGGTAGGAAACTTAAGCCTACAGTCCACCATATTCACATTTCAGATGAAACAAGGGCTACAACTACTACCACTGTTAACTATAGGTAACACATACCATATATTTATCAGGCTGTCAATGCATTAAACAAAATAAAACAAGTTAAAAAAGGGAAATCTGGCACACATACTGCTTGATGAACAATTGTACAACCCTGTATTTAATATTCCTGTAACATCTTCAGCCCATGGATCTCTTTTATATTATGTTCTTGCTACAGCTGAGCATCCTTTCCATGAGATTTATTCACAACAGCATCATATTTTAGTGTTATTCTACTGCTACAGCTCAACATTCAAGTCTGATGGATGGTAATATTAGGCCAGGTTACAGTAAAAAAAGTTCAGTTAGGTTTATTTGAGACCAAAGATATCAAGAACAAAGTATAGATTATCTTTGATGCTAACAGGTTAATGCGAGCTAATCTGTCATTCCTTGCGTGTCACGGCTGGTAGGAAACAGATACACCAGCAAACAGTGAAAAAACGCGAATACGGAAAACCCATCTACAACCGGTCCCACAGCCACGATTTAACTATATCATTACCTAAAAACCTTTGCAGTGTCCCAAGACATCACCAGACAAACTTTACTAAATCATCCTAAAATACTGTACACCTAAGTCAGATGTATTTTTGGACAGATACTCATTTGCAAATAACCAAAACTGTAAAACTGAAACTGGAAAAAAAGAATGATGGAGGACAATGGCAAAGTTGGAAAAAAAAAAATAAATAAAAATAAAGACGACTGTATCTGAATACTACGGCTGATGAACCAAGCATCGAACCTGTTGTCTATATGCTTCATTGGGGGTCCTGGGCTGTGGCGTGGTGGCTCCGTCTGAACGTGTGGAGGTGGACTTGCGCGTCAGCGGTGACTGGAGCATCCGCTGCTTCCACTCCAGGAGCCGCTTCATCGACTCTTCTCTCTGAAAGATGGGGTCAAAACAATTAAAATCGACCTCCGACAATGTGGCAAAATATCAAACATTTTATAATACAGTACATCAAAATATAGATATTCTTGCTAACCTCTTCACTGTGATGATGTATGTTTCCACTATGTTCCTGCTACATACTGCCAATTCTGTTTAGCTTAGATGAGCTCTCTGGTAGTGATGTGACTAATAAAGGTTAAATTTACATTCTTCACTTCAGAAAGTCTCTCAAACCTTACATACAAATCATCTGAAGATGGCATAATAAAAATATAAATCCTCAAATTGAAAGGAAAAAGGGGAAGATAAAAGGTTCAGTTACATCACAGTCATCACCATCCTAATCCTTATTTCCACCTACAGATGGGGTGAAGTAACTGTCCATCTATCTATCAATCTACAGTCCAATGACTCAATCCCAGGATGGATGGCAGCAGAAAAATCCCCTCGACGTCACCCTGTCTTCCATCATCAGGCTGCCCTCCCTTTAACTCACAGAACCCTCATTAACTTATCTCTTCACCCTACCCCCCTGATGGATAAATATTAATCCTGCTATACTATTTCTTCACTGTTCCTTCTCACGACTACACTAATCTGAACAACTGTCTTTTTCTGGTGTTATGTAACAACTGATCATACAGTAAATACCTGATATGTTACCTACCAACCAATCTTTAAAAAAACGGCTGAATCATGGGATTAGTCATATCAGTTAAGTAATGTTAAACCACAACACAGATAAGGAAAAGCTGGCCAGATAAACTGACTGCACTGTACTGGCAGCTTTTTAAAAACACCACCAATTTCACCATCCCCTTAGCTCATTCAGCTCAGACTCATTATTTTATTCCTGTTATACCCAGATACACACTCATCCACCATATCCCTCCACCTTCTCCTTGGCCTACCTTGCCTCCTCCCTCCTTCAAATTCACTCAGATATACCTCTTTCAACACTCCTCTGTTACCCATTCTCTCCATATGGCCATACCATCTCAGTACACTCTCTTCAATTCTGGTGTCCATAACCTTCCTCACTCCACATCTTTCACGAATCACATTATGCCACGCCATAGTCTCACATCAGTAGGTTAATGCTGTCACTCACACTCCTTCATGTAAGCCTTGTGCAGCTGCAACACTCAAGCCTCTGTTTCTCATCATGGCCTTCATAGCACCAGCTACTCTCCTTTCTTGTGTCACTCTACTTTCCACTTCTTTGACACATTTTCCTCTCTTTCCTATCACTGTACCCAGGTATTTGAACTCTCTCACCAATTCCAGTCTCTCTCCATCCACTGTAATGTCGCACTGGGAGTCACCTTCTCTCTCAATAACCATCACTTTACTAATTTCCACATTTACTCTCAAGGCACGACGCTCAGACATCTGCAAAACTCTACACTAGTCTACCAAGCTCTAGTCCGGTATTTGCAAGTAGCACTGCACCATCAGCAAGCAACAAATTTGAGATATTCCATCCATCACCTTTCATTACCAATGTCATCAATCTCCATCACTTGTGTTTTTACTTCTCTCATCACCCCATCCACATATATATACTGAACAGCCATGGGGACATCACACAACCTTGTCGCACGCCAACACTGATCGTGAACCATTTGCTTAGCTGCCCATTCACCCTAGCACATAACTCACTACAATCACAAAAACTCTTGATGACACCTAGCAGTTACCATCTACATTGTTCATCTGCAAAACCTTCCACAATCCTTCTCTGTCCACTTTGTCTTATGCTTTTTCCAGACCCATAAATGCCATAACTCCTTATAGTCCTTCTCACAAGCCTTCTTCACTATCTGTCATCATCATCCGGACCTCCTTTTCCACCCTAGGGCAGGGTGAGAAGCAGCAAAGTCCAGACAGCCCAAGTTTGCCCAATCCAATGGGCCGCACTTCCATTCAATTATCATTCAAGCCCCCAGAATCCTGGCTCTATCTGATACGCCACAAACTTTCACCAAATTCTGTAGCTTCACGTAAACACATCTGATGGGGTAAATCCATCTGTCTCACTGCAAATATTTGATCCACACATCCTCTGCCACTCCTAAAGCCACCCTGTTCATCACTCACTAGGACTTCTGATACCTCTCTTACTTTCTCTATAATTTCTTCCATATACCTTTCCCACAACATTCAACAGATTTATGCCGTGATAATTCTTGCACTACTTCGCTCACCTTTATTTTCATACAGGGGTACAGTCACTACCTTTCTCCACTCTACTGGCACAGTTTCACTCATCCATGCCTTCTTACATATCTCCAACAAGCACTTCATTCTGCTCTCTCCACTACACTTAATCATCTTTGCATACATCAACCCCAGCTGCTTTCCCGTTTTCCAGCCGCTTCACAGTGTTCTTCACCTGTGTGAATGTCACATTCCTGGCATTGCATTCCTTCTCTGTACACTTCCCAAAAACAGTTGTGTTAACAGTCGCTTTGCTCTCTCCATTTCCATTTATCAGACTTTTAAAATATTCCTTCGATCTGGCCCTTACTTCATCCCCATGGGTTAATAATCTACCACTTACATTCTTCACACTTTCACATTTCTTTCCACTGTCACTTCTACATTTCCACATCTCTTTAAAGAGTAACTTCCTATTTCCAGCGTAATTTGCATTCATTTTCCTTCCTAAATCATCATTTACCTCCTCCTTAATCCTCTTCACTAGTCTCTTTACATGCTTCTTGCTTTCCATATATTCAGTTTTTATTTCAACTGAACCCCTGTCATGTATCCACTCTAGCCACTTCATCCTCTTTTCCCCCAGTGTTCTCTTAACACTTCATCCCAGCATGCTGTACCTTTCTTCTTTGTTGCTACTCTTACCACACCACATGCAGCTTCAGCATTCCTAACTATATAATCCCACACTTTTCATGAAGCCATAATTCTCTATAATGTACTGTGATGGGTCGTGATGAATACTGGATGCTTACTAAAATCAGTTAGCTAGTACTTAATGCTCCAACCTGTTTTTGTTTCCTTACATTCAATAAACATAAATAGCTCTCACTAAAAAATCAGAAGATAAAATCAACAGGTCATAAAGGAGACCTTTGTCCTACAGTGGACTGTTCCAGGCAATGATGATGACTGTTACTCATTAGACCTAAAGTATACTTAGCAAAAGCTAAAAAATAACTTTTGTGTTAGAAAATAACCTGCACTTAAAGCAAGTTTCTCTAAGTGAAGCAGCTTCTACAACAAAACCTACTAGTCCATGTGGAAATTTACTAATCAAACCTGCTACGTCAAATGGAAATTAACTATGCTGTAAGTGGATCCTCTGCAATCTCCACTCTTATTTTCATCTGAACCCAGTTTCAAACATTCACACAAGATCTCACTTTTACATTCTGTCTTGCATATTACGGCAGTGCCTGCATTACAAGCTGTAAACTGAAGAGACTGCCACACCCATGTGTCAAGACAAGGAAGTAATTCTAACCATTGCTACTACTATTTTACAGCAAGTAGCAAAATGTGGGTGGTGGCATTATTTTTTCCCCCTTCACAAGGGTGAATGTTTGACGATGAGGCAACTGAAGGTCCTGGATGACTTTACGGAATACAGTAGCAGTTAGCTGCTAATGAACAATCCACACAAGGTTTAGTAACAATATATGCACATTACCTGTTGCATTTTCCTGCTTTCACCATCTGAGCTGTCATCAGGCAGAGATGTATTTTTCATGTCGTCATGGAGCCGATGACGGGGCAACCTTGCTGATGCTGACCTCATGAAACTATTGTTGACACTGCCATTAGGTGAGGTACTGTTGTGGTGACTGCCTGGTGGGGTTGGGATGCTACTGAGGGTTGTGTTGGGGGACACTTCAAGCTTGTGGGGTGCTTCTTCATGGTTATACCCTCTTCGAGAATCCTGTGGGTGCTCAGACCAGTGATTCTGTCTGATGTCTGGCCTCACATCCATTCTCACATCTGGTCGATTCTCCTGCCTTGACACCGGTCTGAGATCTTGTCGCGGGTAGTGACGGTTATCTACTAAGTGTTCCTGGCTGCTGTCTAGCCTTTGCACATCTTTTAAATCTTGGACAGTTCCCCTTCGTAAGCTGTTCGTGGCACTAGTAGGACCAGTAGTAGAAGTTGACTTGTAAGGTGTGTATAGGTCTGGTGTTGCAGCTCCAGCAGGTGGCACACGCTGAGGGACATTACTGTGGCTGCTGTGTGGGTGATGGAGCTCACTACAAGGACTGTCGGCCGGCCCAGCGGGAGAGTATCGAGAGGAAGATCTGCTGTGAATGTGAGAGTGATACAGTGACGACTGACGCATCTTTTGGGCGTAGTTTTCCTCAGACCAGTGGTCAGATTCACTCTGACCAACTGAGGACTTTGGTCTCATTTCATGATGCCTGGGCAGATCCCCACCACTGCCTCGTCGATAAGACCACATGTTGCTGTTGCTGTGTTTGCGATCGTATTCAAGAAAGTCAGCGCTGTGAGGGCGTGGGGGGCCAGGCAGGCGGTGACGGTGGTGGGGGTCTGTGCTAGAAACACGTGGCAGTGTGTCGTCTTGTCGATAAATATTGGACTTCAGAGGTTCTGAAAGCTGGAACTCCTCAGATAGTCTCGTTCCACCACTTCTTGAAGAAGCGTAGGAGTCTCTTTGATCTGGCCTCCTAACAGGACTGTGTGGAGTTGAGTTTGACTCATTACTGTCCCCATACACATCCTCATAATCCCCTCGGCCCCCTCCAGCAGTCACTCCATATGCGTCTGGTGTTCTCCTCTCGGCAGAAGGTGGGTGGTAATGAAGACCTCGACCATCAGGCCCCCTTGACTCCTGGCCTCCACCATGGTCTGTGTATGCCCGAGGATCCCTCTCGTCTCTCTCTGGTGATCTTTCGGGTGAGGTGCTGTAATCTCTGGAGGTGTTTAGGCGTTTTGGCTTGGGTGGGGCATTGGCATAGAGTGGCTGACGATCTCCCGGCCGCAAGATGATGGAGTCACAAGTGGTGTTCAGGCAGTCATCAGGTCCTCGCCAAGACTCACTCCCCTGCAATTACGAAACACTGCATCAGTTCTCTTCTATTATTACATAAAGGATGATTACAATGAAAAGAGAATTGTGGTGGGAAGAAAAGCATGCCAGAAAGAACAGTCCAGGGACTGCTATGAATGTACGGTCTCCAACACAATGACATCTTAGTATTCTCTTCTTGCTACCATCAGATGATTTTACATTATTCAGTTTAGGGAAGACTTTTCAAACTGTTGGGGCTATAGTACATAAGGCCTTTAATCAACCAATTCACTATCTGATACCTCTTAAATCAAAAAGATAATCTCTGTGACAGAAAGAAAACAATGAAAACAAAGATGTCCTTGGGATGAAACGGTTAGATAAAGTGTTCACCATAATATTCCTAAGCAGTGGAGGTTCAAGAGCAGTTTGATCAGGAAATATGGGGAAGAATGGAAATTTGTCCAACAAGGCACATAAGGGATGTGAAATTTTGAATATTCAGAAAAAGATGTAAGCAAATTTGATTGCAAAGGCAATTATTGTGCCCTATACTGTACTGCATACAGTCCACTAGACTACAATACATATCTTTTCTAATGCAACCTGCCAGAAATGTGAGTCATCAGCAGCAGAACCCCCCAAGATTACTGAGCACATTCAGACATTTTAAACAAAGTTCTAAAGCCAAACTCCAAATTGGGCCTCAACAGGCTGCAAGCAACCCCTACCTCAATTTTAGGCAGCAGTAGCTACCTTATCCAGCCCTGAAAAAAAAGAAAAAAAAAAAAAAATCCATCATCCAACCCTACGTTGCCCCATGAGGAGTGTAGGAGCTCAGGGCTAGGCAAGTTGGTCCTGACATTTAAGATGAGAGTGACCGGCACCACACATCCCTGAGTGGCATTACGTGAGCAACAAACCCGAACCACCCCTTGGATATAAACCTTCACTGGCTCAATCCGACTGGAGAGCCATAATTGCCCACTAAACCACCAGGCACCATAATTTGGTTATATGGTTACCACCCAGCACAGTAAACAGTTTCCTGGTGTACAAGAAACCATTTGTCTTGTCATTCAGTGTACAGTAACCCATAGGCAGAAGGAAGAGGAAAGAATGAAGGACAAAAAGACAGAAGAGGGAGTGTAAAGTCACCCGTACGCAGAAGGATGAGGAAAGAATGAAGTAAAGAAAGACAGATGAGGAAGGAGGGAAAGAAGCAGGAGAGAAAAGGGTAGACACCCGAGAGCAGCATCACATCAAGGGAGTGGATGGTAAGTGCCCCCACCTTTAGGGTAAAAAAAAAAAAACATTGTTTTTCATGCTGCATAACCTGAGTTATGAATCAAAATCTGCTGCTGCATTGTTGATGTGAGGCGACAGTGTGATTTACAGTAGTGCACCAGCTGGGAGGAAGGCTGGTACCACGTAGGGAGGGACACATCTATTCATCCAGACTGTAGGCCCAGCAAAGACACTGGCATTTAACTAAGGTTTTTGGTAACATTTTGGCAGCAAAACTGAGGGTTAGTAAACGAGGGTGATGTAGTGGCTGGAAGCATCAAAAAGGGGATTTTTGGCTTGAAGCTGGATTGAAAATAGTCATCCCCATAGGATCTATTTATACTAAAAAATTTGCAACACCAGGAATTTTTGGGACAAATTGCATATTACAGACAAGTGGATTATACCCAGTATTAATGTTAACCCTTTCACTACAACTGTCTCCCTTAAGCCAAGTAAAAATCATCTAAACGAGGCAAGAATACAACATAACAGATGTACTGGTACTGGAGGTGGCCACAAACAACTGGCCTCCACATCACCTTGTCCTCTGCCATTTGGCTGCCCACCTTTGAACTCACACACCTCTCTCTCATCTACCTCTCAACTCCATCCCTTAATCTCAGCCTAGATCTCCCCTTCCACTCTCCTCCTCCACCTCACTCACATGCATTCTCATAGTCAGTGTAAATACTGTATAGACATCATAAGGAAACCAGAATTTTAAAAATATAATAATAATAATTACAGCACAGTAGTGAAGGGGTTAAGTGACTGCCTCTGTTGTAAAGCTGACACAATTGCAGTAATAAAACCTTTACAAAAATGACTCACTGGCCAAGAGTTTTACATGTTCAAAGCAGTTAGGGGTGTTAAGCTGTTGTGATGAGGAGGGGAAGATTGAGATGGTTTGGGCATGTTAGTGAATGGAAGACAACAACAGGGTGCAGAAGGTGAGGAGTGTGAACAGTGAGGGTAGGGCTGTGAGAGGCAGACCAGAAACAAACCTGGGATGAGGTTATAAAGCATGACCTCAAGGATAAAGGACTAAACAGGGAGGCTGCCAGAAACTAAGCAGCATGGACAGCAGCCACTTGGTGATCAAGGCCAATGCACACAAGAACATTGGAGTCTTTATAAAAAAAAAAATACAATACGATACAATGATACGAGACCCTCATGGCTGTGAAAAGTGGACAAAAGTATCACAAATCTGTTTTACCCTAAGTTGAACAGATTTAGTCCTTTTGCAACTCATTTCATCCAGCACAGTGGCAGGAAGAGACAGTACTATGACTCTACATTCTTTCCATGGCACCTTTGTGATTAGGATCACATTCTAGTGTTAATCTACTGTTACAATCAGCAGTCACGATGGAGAGATGGCAATTTTATACCAAGTTAAAGTAAAATGCGTACAGTATGGTAATCAAATATGATGCCTAAAGAATATCTGAAATGAAAAATGGGTCTTACAGGCTATCCATTTTGTAAATATAATGTACATAATAAAATCAACAACGTAACTTAAAATTATGGCACAGGCAGTTATAGCTTAATGATTACAAGGTATGTATGCAAACTATTGTTCTGTATTATTCAAGTATTGGAACTGCAGTACACTCAATCCTCGTAAATAGCGTGTTTATAAATCACGATTTGTAAATCATGACTAAGTGGCTGTCACACTGCCGGCACCCATAAATTGCTGTTACGTCACGAAAATCGCGGACCTAAGCATCAAAGTGGGCCTTTTCCGAGGAGAATCGTAAACTGCGGCATTCAATTTGAAAATCACGACCCAACAACCAATCACTACCCGTCCCTGGTGGCAAGTGTGCATACTAATGCCATCACATTGTTGTTGTTCTGCCCGCCAGTCCGCACACTACAGACCATTGCCGTGGAGTACGAGAGCTACGTGCCTTTTTTTCTGCACCTTCCCCCCCACCTCCTACCTTCCATGGCCCCTCCCGAACCCCCGATGAAGTGCTCTAAGCAATATGGCATCAAGAAGCAGCCGCTGTTGTCGTACAGTCAATGTTTGGAGCTCATTTGTCGTGTTGAGAAGGGAGAGAAGTTTTCAAAGCTGGGGAAAGAGTTTGGGAAGAACAAGTGTTGAGAGGTTCTAAGTTCTTCCCAACACCACCCCACTCCATTCACTTAAGCAATATCGTAATAGGATTAAGGTGAGATCCCTTAACATTGCTTATTTCTATTAAATACATGCAGTGAATATTCCTAAATTTGTATGTTTGTGTTTGATGGCACCTAGATAGGTGTAGGTAGGGTATTGTGGGGGGTGGTTGGCAAAAGTCCAGACCCAAATTCATTTTTCTCATAAGAGTTATTATTTATAAACCACGGAATTTGTAAATCGCGGCAGTGGTCCAGACCCAAATTGCTGCGATTTATGAGGATTGAGTGTAGAATGATGCACACTTCTGACTTATGGCTGTGAGGTTTCAAGCACAAATGTGCTCAATCTGACTTTTACACCACAAAACTATTACAGGTGTTCCTTCCCTAACGTGGTTTGCCGTAGCACAATACTGCTCTAACGCAGCACGATTTTGTGGAAGGAAATAAACATTTGGGGGAGGCGGTGACTCAATCGGTAGAGAGGTGGCCTGCAGTCCTACCGGACCCAGGTTCAAATCCCCACTGGGGCAGGAAACAGTTTAAGGATTTGAATTTCATTAAATCAGACTTTACTGATCTAACAGAAGACCCGCCAACATGTCGTAAAAATACCCCCGCTAATACCAAGACACCAGTCCTGTATGAGACAGCCCTGGCATGTATTCAATATGGACGGTGGGTGTTAGTGCCGAAGTGGTGACATGTAGGGGTGTATGGTATGTAAGAGGACTACTGGGCCTTGATAGCGGGCTGTGAAACCTATGCCCAGAGTCGGACACATTAAAAAAAAAAAAAAAAAAAAAAAAAAAAATCTCACGCAGGCACTGTTAGCATAACAAGGTAATTTGAACCAGGCAGGCTGTGACGTGTTGGATTTTAGTGTGCATTCTCCCCCTCTACCTCAACTCTGGTGACATGTGTCTGCTCTTCTCCTCACAGTACAATAAGTAAACAAGTCCTGTACTGACCTAATGTATTTTTTACAACCATATTAATACTTTTAGGAGGTTTAAATTGGGGGGTATAAAAAAACTTTGCACCACAAGGGGGAAAAGTGGACTTTGGGAGGGGTGCGGAAGGAAATAGGGGTTTTCAAGAGTCCCTCTAACGCGATATTTGCCTAACGTGAGGTCGGTGCGGAAGCAAATGCCCACGTTAGGGAAGGAACACCTGTATACTCTCAAGAGATTTTAGGGGAAAAAAAAAAATAAAAAGGCTCAATATGACTTTAATACCACAAAAATAATCACTCTCAACTCCAAATTACCTCCTGTACTTTGTTTATTATTTCTGCTGACGTCAGAGGGTTATACCATATGGTACCACACTTGCAAGAGGGACAAAAAAGTAAAAAAAAAAAAAAAAAAACAACAACTGACACAGTGGTCCCCATAAATTGTGAACTTCTGCAAATAATTAAAATAAAAAAATAGAGTTCCTATGTTACAGAGGGAAAATTAACTACAGTATGTGACTGTCTAAAAACCATTTGCATTCCCCTAAAACATCATCCCGCATTAGACTCTACTTCCTCAAAGTGTATTTTCAGATTATTTAATCGTACAGGTTGCTAAACCATCTCAAATTTCACCTTAAACTACTGACTTGTATTTTCAGATGGATTATCAACCTACAATGAGCTACAACAGAACGGCAAACCCACACATAAAAAAGGACTGTTGTACTGGCTGACAGATTTGTATTTTGTTCTAGCCTAAAGTAAATGATAACATGTAGCTCAAAGATGTTCACCACAGCCAACACGTTGCTACGGAAAATTAAACAAACTTTCAAACTAGACATACCTCATCCAGGGAGCGTCCATCGGGGGAGCGGTGATACCTCCGGGACCTGTAACCATGGAAGCCTGAGTCACTCTCATCAGCCGAGGGTGAGGCTGTGGAGGCCAGGGATGACACCGAGGGACGTTCACTCCGACGCGTGGTGCTCCCGCTACTGCATTTCTCCTCCAGGCTGTAAGTAAAACACAACTTTAGTACTGGGATCTGTTTCGTAGTGCTTTTAAATAACACGCATATAAATTGCCATCTATTGTGCCACTAATTAACATGCATACGTATGAGAGATAGTGTGTGTGTGCCGGGGAAGGGCTGTGAAATGGCAGGGGACAAGGCAACATGGAGGCGATATGTTTGTGGCCACCTCTTACAGGATTAAGGCATCTGGCTATAGACAGAAAGATAGACTTATTACCCTCTGCTGTGCCTTGCTTCACAATGACCACAAATTAAATACAGTAAGACCTAGATATAACGGACTTCAACAGACCAGATTTTGTTTTTATGGGAATCGAGGACCTACCAGACTAAATTCCTACATATCGGAAAAAGTCCGATAAAGTCAGAAGCAGTCCGGACTACCTGACCACTTCAGCTATGTTCACCACAGTAAGGTAAATAAAAGACATGTCTATCAGTGTAAAGTACAGTATTATTATATATATTATACCATTTGATTATTGTAGTGAAGGTATAATACAATACAGTCACTACTCGTTACATGATGGGGTTACATCAGGTCATACCTCAACATATAACGAGTTTATTGTTAATCGGGAGATTGAAATACATTATAAAAGGGGGGGTTACGTCAACTCAACTTCCCAGAGTCACCTACCCAAGACTGAAACAAAAATGACAACCCACCTTAATCACTTCCTGTGTCAGTCCAAGTCATCTCCAAGACCAAAACAAACATTATCACACCAATACAGGCAACGTTACTTACGTACAGTAAATTGCTGCAAAACCATAACAATCACATTTGCGTAAAGTTGGCCTTTTGCTATATGATGTATAGGCCTACTGCAGCACGATGTTTGGCTGAAGGGTGACAATAGCAGGGGGGCACACGTGAAAGTGTGGAAAAGACAGGGCTTTGAAGGGGTGGCTGGACCGCAACTGAACCCAAACAATGCTCTGCACGCTGGGGCCGCCATCTTGTCTGAGACAAGCGATGGTCGCCTTGCGTATGACTGGTGCTCCGAGGGCAATATCATTATAGCGGGAAATCCATCGCAAATCGGATTTTGGGGTGGAATTTTTCTGCTATCGTTGTAGCGAATTATCGAATACCAGATCAACGTATAAAAAGTAGTGACTGTACAGTACTGCAGTGGTTGTGAAAACAGTTTAAAAACGTTGGTGTGATCCAGTCTAATGTCCAATATATCAGAAAAAGTCCGGGTTAGCAGGGGGAAGTCTGGATGTCGCTTTTAACGGAATTTTGCTTTATTCGGAATGGCTTGGGCCCCAATTAGTCCATTAAAGTGAAGTCTTACTGTTGTAATGAAAAAATACAAGTACAGTATAATAGTACTGTGTGTTCTTGCACTGTGCCACAAATTAAATAAAACAAATATGCCAGTACTGAACAGGAAGGCTGCCAGAGATTGAGCAGCATGGAGAGCTGCCATTAGGTGACCAAGGCCGATGAATGCAAATATACTGGAGCCTTTATAAACGACACGAATGATGCAAACTACTGTAATGACTCAGTGCCAGAAATACAGTACTGTGCCTTATTTCAATCTCCCACAATTTACATCATCATTACCATCATCACCATCATCATCAGCATCAACATCAACATCATTTAAACACTATACAAATATACACTAATTTTATTTAAACACTATACAAATATACTCTAATTTTATTTCAACACTATACAAATA
>NC_137069.1:1712500-1715000 GCF_032717465.1 Coenobita brevimanus | reverse complement strand
CCCAACCCCCTCTGCGTCTCCGTGCATCCTGTCCCGCCCCATACACAAGGCGACGTGTGTGTGTGTGTGTGTGTGTGTGTGTGTGTGTGTGTGTGTGTGTGTGTGTGTGTGTGTGTGTGTGTGTGTGTGTGTGTGTGTGTGTGTGTGTGATTTTTAGGCAGTCAGCCCCTCCACCTAACTAAAACTCTCAAAAAAAATCTAAATACACGTTATACAATGGGCTCTTAGCCGTAATGCGTGACCCCCCACCCCAAATAATTCTTGGAGGGGTCAGGCCCCCCCCAAAAAAAAAATAAAAAATGATCTTGGGGGGAATATGATCAGAGGGAAAAACTGCACATATACTTTATTCCTTTACTACTACTATTCAACTCAAAGGAATTATTTATAGTAGAGACACTGTGAATTCTATACGTCGCTCACTGTTACTTGTCAAAGGGATATTCGTCCTTCTGCGGCTTATTTCACGTAGCTCAAGGGTAGGGAGGGAAAATACTGCGACTCTACATGCCATCCACAGCACTTCTTCGTGACTAGCATCGTATTCTAGCACCATTTCTACAACTCAGCATTCAAGATGGAGAGAGGGCAATCTTGGGCCAAGTTAAAGTGAACAGGATATTCATTTTATTTTAGTTTATTCATTTTATTTATCTTTATCAAGGACTCTAAGGTAATTAATTTTATCTGTGTAACTTGCAAGATAATTCAAGACAGCGGAGAGCTACAGGAAGACAAAATCACACTCTCATACTGCCACACTTCACACAGTCATACTTCAAACTGCCACACGTCATACTTCTAATATTGTCATGCTATCACTTATAATTCTCATACTGTCATACTATCATACTTCATACTGTCATACTTCTACACGTCATACTTCTCATACTGTCATACTATCATACTTATAATTCTCATACTGTCATACTATCATACCCTCATACTGTTATACTATACTTCATACTGCCACACCTCATATATCTCATACTTCATACTGTCACACGCCTTATCATACTGTCATACTATCATACTTCATACTGTCACACGCCTTAACATACTGTCATACTACCATACTTCTCATACTGTCATTCTTCATACAGCCACACGTCATACTTCTCATACTGTCATACTATCATACCTATAATTCTCATCCTGTCATACTACCATACTTCATAATGCCACACGTCATGCTCCTCACACTGTCACCCACACCTCATACTATCATACTTCATACTGCCACATGTCACACTACTCACACTGCCACACTATACACACACACACACACACACACACACACACACACACACACACACACACACATTTCCCAATCCTAACACCCCCCTACCCTACACCTCCTCCTCCCCTTGAACCTCCCCCTCTCCCCTAACACCACCACCGTAGCGAATTAGCCGGAAAAGGAGAAATAAAGAAATGTCACACTGAGACTTAATCTGATTCGATCTAGTGTGAGAAGGGAGTGGTAGTGTGTGGTGTGGTAGTGTGTGGTGTGGTAGTGTGTGGTGTGGTAGTGTGAGGTGTGGTTGTGTGTGGTGTGGTAGTGTGTGGTGTGGTAGTGTGAGGTGTGGTTGTGTGTGGTGTGGTAGTATGGTAGTGTGTGGTGTGGTAGTGTGGGGTGTGGTAGTGTGGGGTGTGGTAGTGTGGGGTGTGGTAGTGTGAGGTGTGGTAGTGTGAGGTGTGGTAGTGTGTGGTGTGGTAGTGTGTGGTGTGGTAGTGTGTGGTGTGGTAGTGTGTGGTGTGGTAGTGTGAGGTGTGGTAGTGTGTGGTGTGGTAGTGTGAGGTGTGGTAGTGTGTGGTGTGGTAGTGTGAGGTGTGGTAGTGTGAGGTGTGGTTGTGTGTGGTGTGGTAGTGTGAGGTGTGGTAGTGTGAGGTGTGGTAGTGTGTGGTGTAGTAGTATGGTAGTGTGAGGTGTGGTAGTGTGTGGTGTGGTAGTGTAAGGTGTGGTAGTGTGTGGTGTGGTAGTGTGAGGTGTGGTAGTGTGAGGTGTGGTAGTGTGAGGTGTGGTAGTGTGTGGTGTGGTAGTATGGTAGTGTGAGGTGTGGTAGTGTGAGGTGTGGTAGTGTGAGGTGTGGTAGTGTGAGGTGTGGTAGTGTGAGGTGTGGTAGTGTGACGTGTGGTAGTGTGGGGAGTGGTAGTGTGTGGTGTGGTAGTATGGTAGTGTGAGGTGTGGTAGTGTGTGGTGTGGTAGTATGGTAGTGTGAGGTGTGGTAGTGTGTGGTGTGACAGTGTGTAGTGTGGTAGTGTGAGGTGTGGTAGTGTGAGGTGTGGTAGTGTGTGGTGTGACAGTGTGTAGTGTGGTAGTGTGAGGTGTAGAAATAAGTGGGAAAAGGGATGATGATGATGATGATGATGATGATGAGGAGGAGGAGGAGGAGGAGGATGACGATGATGATGATGATTACGATGTCTAATAATAATAATAATAATAATAATAATAATAATAATAATAATAATGAACTTCAACACTATGCCACAGTTG
>NC_137069.1:1702500-1707500 GCF_032717465.1 Coenobita brevimanus | reverse complement strand
ATTCATACATACACACACACACACACAGACACACACACACACACACACACACACACACACACACACACACACACACACATGTACGTACGTATCTCTTGCTTCTGCTCCCTCCTCACACACACACACACACACACACACACACACACAAGTGGGAGAGACTACCCGGTGCAACAGGGCAGGTATACCCAATTGCACGGCCACGCACACACGCACACACACACACACACTTTCCTCCCTCGCTCCACGCAAACTCCTCTCTCTCTCTCTCTCTCTCTCTCTCTCTCTCTCTCCAAGCACACAAACATATCTTTCTCTCACCCATCCACACACAAACACACACACCTCTCAGCTTCTCTCCCCTCACACACACACACACACACACACACACACACACACACACACACACACACACCATCCACAAAACCTTCCTCCCACACCCATCTCCACAAACACACCTTTCAGTCCTCTCCATGCATACCCACACACCCCACACCAACATCCTATCCCCCCCACACACCCTATATCCACACCCGCACCCCCCTAACCCCACACCCTATCCCCCACAAACCCCATACATCCACACCCTCTCCCCCACAAACCCCCTACATCCACACCCTCACCCCATACACCCCTACACCCACACCCTCACCCCATACACCCCTACACCCACACCCTATCCCCCACAAACCCCCTATACCCACACACACCCCCTACATCCACACCCTGTCCCCAACAAACCCCTACACCCACACCCTCACCCCACACCCCCCACACCCACTTACACCCACGTACACCCACACCCTCTTACACCCTCACCTGTAATCAACTCCTTAATGAATCCAAGACACCTGGGAATTCTTCAAGGTGTCAGTGTTACCTGTGCGTCACCTTGTAAGTCCACCTGATTGAACTCTTGTATTTATTTTCTGTACTCTTTGCTTTAGTTATTTATCAATTTTATCTATTCCTCTTTGCTTATGTCGTTTATCTATTTTATCTACTCCTCTTTGCTTCAGTTCCCGGGGGCGTCAAAGAAGTGGGGAGAGTTAGTTAAAAAAAGAGGGCTATATTTGCTGCCTTACTCTTTACTCTATTTAAGAAGAGAGACTTAGCAAAATAAAGAGTGTAATGTTTTGCACTACCACTACACACAGCACTTCTCTCTCTTTTCTCTCTCTCTCTTTCCTGCTGTCTTACTCTCTTTTCGCTTTTTCTCTCTTTCCTGCAAGTCTTACTCTCTCTTTTCTCTTTTTCTGTATTTAAGAAGAGAGACTTAGCAAAATAAAGAGAGTAATATTTTGCACTACCGCTACACACAGTTCTTCTTCTCTTTCTCTCTTTTCCTCTCTTTCCTGCTGTCTTACTCTCTCTTCTTTTCTCTTTTTCTGTATCAAAGGACTTAGCAAAACAATGATAATAGTAATAATAATAATAATAATAATAATAATAATAAAAAGGATTATTCTTTTCACTGTTCAACCACTACCACCACACGAAGCTCTTTTTTTTGTCTCTCTCTTTTCTCCTCTTTTCACAGTTTTCTTTCTCCTCTTTTTCTCTCTTTCTCCTCTTTTCACTGCTCTCTTCTTCCTCCTCTTTTTCTCCTCTTTTCACTGTTTTCTTCTTCCTCCTCTTTTTCTCTCTGTTTCTCCTCTTTTCAATGCTTTCTTCTTCCTCCTCTTTTTCCCTCTCTTTCTCCTCTTTTCACTGCTTTCTTCTTCCTCCTCTCTTTCTCTCTCTTTCTCCTCTTTTCACTGCTCTCTTCCTCCTCTTCTCTTCCACTTCCTTCTTCTCTCTTTTCACTGCTTTCTTCTTCGTCCTCTTTTTCCCTCTCTTTCTGCTCTTTTCACTGCTCTCTCCCTCCTCTTCTCTTCCACTTCCTTCCTCTTCTCTTCCTCTAATGAAAATTCTTGCCCTGTTCTCTCTCTCTCTCTCTCTCTCTCTCTCTCTCTCTCTCTCTCTCTCTCTCTCTCTCTCTCTCTCTCTCTCTCTCTCTCTCTCTCTCTCTCTCTCTCTCTCTCTCTCTCTCTCTCTCTCCTTGCAACAGAAAAGTATGATGCGCACAAAACCGGCTTTATCTTATCATTGTTATCTTCTCTCTATCTCTGCTTTCCTCCTCCCCCTCTTCTCTCTCTCTCTCTCTCTCTCTCTCTCTCTTGCTTTATCTTATCACTCTGTTATCTTCTCTCTATCTCCACTTTCCTCCTCCCCCTTCTCTCTCTCTCTCTCTCTCTCTCTTGCTTTATCTTATCACTCTGTTATCTTCTCTCTATCTCCACTTTCCTCCTCCCCCTTCTCTCTCTCTCTCTCTCTCTCTCTCTCTCTCTCTCTCTCTCTCTCTCTCTCTCCTTGCAATCCTCTAACATACACCCAAAATTTCATCTATTTCTATTTATCTATCTATTCACACAATTATCTATTTTTTTATCTATCACGTCAGACACCACAACCCCTAATCTCGGTTGAGGAAGCTCCCTAACACCTCTTCCTGAGCGATTTATTTTGACTTACTACACTTTGCCATCATCCGTGTTACCTAAATCATCCTAATATCACCATAGGAAGCTCCCTAACACCTCTTCCTAAGCGATTTATTTTGATTTATTACACTTTGCCGTCTTCTGTTAATCATCCTAATAACACCACTGGAAGCTCCCTAACACCTCTTCCTAAGCGATTTATTTTGAATTATTACATCTTGCCATCATATGTGTTGCTTAAATAATCCTAATTTCTCTCTCTCTCTCTCTCTCTCTCTCTCTCTCTGCATAAATAGCGTACAAATTGCTATTAATCAGCGCTTATCCAAAAATAAATCGCCACGGAAGAGGCGTTAGGGAGCTTCTTTCTCACCTGAGGAGCCAAGATTTCCAGGTATATCTGGGACCTCATTAAGCCAGACCCGTATTCGCGTCAGGAATGGAAGCTCCCTAACACCTTTTCCTGAGCGATTTAGTTTGTTTCTTACATCGTACTGTTCTCCCCCGTTACATAAATCCTTCCAATATCATCATACTCTGCATAAATAACGTATAAAACTACATAAACCAGCCGTATCCAAAAATAAATCGCTACGGATGAGGTGTTAGGGAGCTTCCTTCACGCATGAGAATAAATAACGTAATAAGGGTAACAGCCACCCGTATCCCAGAATAAATCGCTACGGATGAGGTGTTAGGGAGCTTCCTTAACGCACGAAATAAATAACGTAAAAAGGGTAACAGTCAGCCGTATCCAAAAATAAATCGGCAAAGAAAAGGTGTTAGGGAGCTTCCTTAACGCATGAGAATAAATAACGTAAAAAAGGGGTAACAGTCAGCCGTATCCAAAAATAAATCGGCAAGGAAGAGGTGTTAGGGAGCTTCCTTCACGCACACGAATAAATTACGTAAAACAAAGGTACGGTATCAGTCAGCCGTATCCCAGAATAAATCGCTACGGATGAGGTGTTAGGGAGCTTTATTGTTTAGAAAATTTCAAATACAGGACAGACGCCGAAGGACGGAGAATCGTTTGGTTTACATGGCATTCCGATTCTGATTTTATGCGCACTCCGATTTTCATTCTACCCGACGGATCACAACAACTAAGAATAAAGTAGTGATTTTCAGTGTTTACTATGCACAATTCCTTCAAACAATAAGCACTTCAATCAATCAATCAATCAATCAATCAATTAATCAACTGCGGGATAAAAACACAAGTAGATGGATGATAAAAAGAGGAGTTTGCCTTATTCTGTTTACATGCGCACTCCGATTTCCATTCTCCGACACCAGTACTCACCACGAAACAGAGAGAATCATTAATTATACTCCAAACTTATTATTTTCACACCATTTCAATATCCGTATTTTATTTTCACGCAGTTTTAAAACCCATATGACCTTTCCCAGACGCCCAGAGATGACAGAAGAGATTTTACCGACGATCCATTGCGAGCGGAAATTGTTGGCGGCGTAAAGTTTGAATTCTCGATCGATTTATTTATATTCTTTCACGTTCTGGGCTACATTCTTTGAAGACACACAGATCTGCTTTCTTTATTCTCTTTAATTTCTTTATCTTCAGGCTACAGTCCATAGATACACAGGAGAGAGCTTCAATTCTACACTTTCTCTAATGTTTGATGGTTCTGTGTCGCTCGAATATGTTTGAGGATAAAGACATCAAGTTCTAACCTCTCTCTCTCTCTCACCCAATCTTTCCCGTTTCTTTTGCTCACAGTTCCTTCCTCGTTGTCCATCTCAACGCCGAAGAACACAAGACCACAGGACACTATACGGTTTGGCCAGAAATACGCTATACCCAGACGCTGAGGCCTACCGAAGGATGCTTTGTTTACAAGAGCATTCCCTTCCTCTCCGGTCAACTCTCATGCCAAAGACGCACACACACGCACACGAAGCACAAACACACACACAGATTAAAGGTCGACGCTGTATATCTCCACAATTTACGTACACAATTCCTTCCACTGATAGACAGATGGATGGCTAGATAGATTAATGGTGTGCTGGGTCTGTCTACACACACTTTCGGTTCTATCTTGCCTCTTTCGGCTCCCACACACCGCACACACACACCCGCACACTGCCACTGTCAGCGTCGCACTGAGTCAAACACACACACACACACACACACACACACACACACACACACACACACACACACACAACGTTCCAATGGCGGGCGGGCAGGTGGATGTGGGTGAGAGGGAGGGAGGGGGAGGGGGAAAGGGAGGATAGGTAGGGAGGGGAGGGGAGGGAGAGGAAGAGATAGAGAGGGGATGGGAGAAGGGAGAGAGGGGGAGAGGAAGAGTGCATGGGAAGAGGACAGGGGAGGGAGAGAGAGAGAGAGAGAGTTACATAGAGTTACATAGATACACAGACCACACAGCCCTTACGGTCCCTACGAGGTGGTCCGGCCTTAATCCTAATATGCCTTAATACTAATACAGTGCATAGGAGCAGGAGAAAAGGATAGCACAGCAGGAGAGA
>NC_137069.1:1685000-1697500 GCF_032717465.1 Coenobita brevimanus | reverse complement strand
GACAGATATATACAGTATAGACAGAGAGACAGACATATACAGAAAGAGAGACTGAGAGAGAAAGACAGACAAAGAACGAAAAACAAAAGATATAAGACGTTTTTGCAGCCGCTGTTACTTAACCAGAAAAGAGGTTGTTGTTGTTGTTGTTGTTTGTTTGTTTTTTGCTTATTCCCGGTCTACCTGGTCGAGCACATCCGCCGACCACAGGTAAACAACCGCCACTGCTGACCCGTCCTACAGGTACAATTAAAGACACAACTATCTTCCCAGGTCCGTCCAAGGAAAATTTACACCTGGCGGGATGCAATGAAATCCCTATCTCTACTAGTGTGTGTGTTTCAAATGGTTCGATTTTTCCGCTATTTATTCGTCAAACTTTGGGAAGATAGTTGTCTCTGACTGTACCTTTAAACCGAGGTATTTAAATCACCTAAGTGAGGAAACTTCAACGGGCCCACAGAAAGCGAGCCACCGACCCCCACTCAAACGTGAACCCGGTGGACTGCAGGCTCAGGTTCCTCTCTCCAGCCCACCATCCTCCTTTTCGCAAGTTTTCGGGGACAGGGAGTGAGCTGAGGGACCTTTAAACCGAGGTATTTAAACTCACGAGAGGAAATTTCAACAGGCACACAGAAAGCAAGCCACCGATCCCCACTCAAACGTGAACCCCGTGGACTGCAGGCTTTGCTCCCTCTTCCTCTACAGCACACCATCCTCCTTTTCACGGCTGGGGAGTGGGGTGAGCTGAGGGACCTTTAAACCGAGGCATTTAAACCGGCAACGAGGTAATTTCAACGCGCACAGAGAAAGCAACCCACAGATTCCTCCTGTCGGCTCTGACCTACATGCCTCACAGTTTATTGCCAGTGGATCCAAGATGCACGTAATATTAGGCAGCTCTGAACTTGGGTGGAGGCGAGAATACCGAAGATTTGCTGGGACTGCACGGAACAGGTTAAATGCCAACTGGTTAGAGTGGAGATGTTTGGGAAAGGCTCTCGTCCTGCACTGGATTGGCTCATGGTAGTGGTGGTGATGATGATAATGATGATGAATATATCCATTTACCTACCTATCTATAATTCCATCCAATCGTCCATCCACTAGCTTTATCCATCCATGAAATCATCCATCTACTCTATCTATCCATCCATCAATCAATCAATCTGCCCACCTGTCTATCTGTGTACTCATCCACTCACATCAGTCCGTTTTTTGCATCTGCCTACGACCTCCTCATTTAACCCATTCACTACGATGCCCCATTTTTTTCATTCAAACTACAACCAGACGATTTTATTTAGCTGTACGTGGACCTCTTGTTGTACTGAGGGTTAACGAAGGTATATATTAACTACCAAATACATAAATAAATAAATAAATAAACTCCTTGATAAATGAGTAAAACTGTCGATTCTTCTTTCTTCTTCATCATCATCATCATCATCATCATCATCATCAACTTTTCTTCTCTTTCCTCAACCACAGCCAGTTGTCAGGAACCAGGTCGCGTCGGGTTACCCACTCGTGACCTTGTGTCCCACCCTCGTCCGGAGCACTGACCGACCCACCCCCACCCCCCAACTCTCCCATACCCCTTCCCCCACTATCCCTCCACCCCAATCTTCTCCATTACCCCGTCCCTCCCCCTTCCATCACCTCTCACCTTTATCTCCCCCTCCTACCCTCCTCCACCACTACTCCCATACCCCTTCCCCCACTATCCCCCACCCCAATCTCATCCACTACCCCTTCCCCCTCCCTTCCATCACCTCTCACCTTCCTCTCCCCCTCCTTCATCCCCACTCCTACCCTCCCCCACCACTACTCCCATCTCTACCTTCCCCGTTCATCATCTCCATCTCTCCTCACTCCCCTCCATCATCCTCTCCCCCCTCACCCCCACCGCGATCCCACAGTTCTATCTTTGTCTTTAGCTGATAAAAAGCTTTCGTTTGTTATAACCTTCCCTATACCAAACAGCCACGAAAGGACCAAAAGGTATATTGCTGTTTGCTTTCCTTCGTACTCCCATCCCTTCCCACTGTCCTGCCCTGCCTTTCCATCCCCCTCCCCTCCCCTCCGCTCCCCTCCCTCCCCGTCTCTCCCTTCACACTCCTGCTCTGCCTCCCACCCACCCCCTGCCCTGTCTCACGCACTTCAATTCTCTCTCTCACACTTCTCTCCCTTCCATGCCCTCTCTCACACTCTCTCTCTCTCCTTTCCCCTCTGCCCTTTCTCACCTCCCTCCCTCATCCCTCCCTCTCCTACCCTTCCCCCTTACCTCCCTCTCCCTCACCCTTTTTCTCCCTTCTCTACCTCACATCCTCTTCTCTTCCTCACCTTTCAATACAGTCTTGTCCTCACCCCATCCTCTCTCTGTCTGTCTGTCTGTCTCTCTCTCTCTCTCTCTATCCACCTTCTCTCCTCTGGTACCTCATCCACACCTCTTCTTCCCTCCCCTCCCCTCACCTGTCCCCCTCCTCCTCCCCTGCCTCACGCACCCCTCCCCTATTCCTCCCCCCCCTCTGTCTCCCTACCGCTCCATTCTACCCAGCATCACCCCTCTCCCTCCCCTTCCCTTCCCTCCCAATCCTCCTCCCCCCTAACCTGCCTCACATACTCTTCCTCTCCCCTCCCCTCCCCTCCCTTCTGCCCTTCTTCACCCCTCCCTAAGCTGCCTACCTGCATTCCACCTTCACTACTCACCAACCTTTCTTACCTCTCTCGCTCGCTCTCTCTCTCTCTCTCTCTCTCTCTCTCTGTCAGCATCATCATCCATCCACACACACAAACACACAGGCACACTCCCACCATCTGTCATCATCATCCACACACACACACACACACACACACACACACACACACACACACACACACACACACACACACACACACACACACACACAAACAGGCCCCACCTACAGCGGTTTTGGCAAAGTCAGCAACAAGACCAATATATTAAAAAAAGAAAAACAAAAAGACCCCATTAATTCGGCCAATCTCTCTCTCTCTCTCTCTCTCTCTCTCTCTCTCCTAATATTGTCCCGTCTCCATCTTTAGGCTGCTACATGCTAGTCACGAAGAAGTGCTATGGAAAGGGGGTGCAGTCACAGCCTCGTCTCATTCCCTTGCCCTTAGAACCCACCCCTTGCCCTTAGAACCCACCCCTTGCCCTTAGAACCCAATCCTTGCCCTTAGAACCCACCCCTTGCCCTTAGAACCCACCCCTTACCCTTAGAACCCACCCCTTGCCCTTAGAACCCAATCCTTACCCATAGAACCCAATCCTTGCCCTTAGAACCCAACCCTTGCCCTTTGAACCCAACCCTTGCCCTTAGAACCACGGGCACTAGAAATTTGGGAACTGCAGTAGTAGTAGTAGTAGTAGTCATAATAATAATAATAATAATAATAATAATAATAATAATAATAATTCTTACCTTTTGTTCTTCTGCAGTATAGTAGTAGTAGCAGTAGCAGTAGTAGTAGTAGTAGTAGTAGTAGTTGTAGTAGTAAAGTTAATAGTAATAATAATAGTAATAATAATAACTGACTGATTCATTCATCAAATAATAATAATACCAGTAATAATAATAATAATAATAATAATAATAATAATAATCTTTACCTTGTGTCCTTCTGAAGTATGGATGCCAGCGAGAGGGCGTTCATCCACTGCGCTTTCTGAAATAAAATAAAATATATAAATAAATAAATAAATTCTATCTATCTATTGCCAGAAGCCTTAATCCTGCAAGGGGTGGCCACAAACAAATCGCCTCCACGACGCCCTGTCCCTCGCCATTTCACTGCCCTGCTCCCAGCTCACCCCCCCCCCTCTTTCATATACCTCTCCATTCCATCACTCCATCTCATCCTTGGCCTTCCCCTCCCTCTCCCCCCCTCCACTTCACTCACATACACTCTCCTCGTCAGTCTCTCACTCTCTAATATGTGAACACTCTAATCTGAACACTCTAATCTGAACACACTAACCACTGAACACTCTAATCTGAACTCTCAACTGAACACACTAATCTGAACACCTTAATCTGAACACTCTAATCTGAACACTGAAATCTCTGAACACTCTAAACTCTGAACACTAATCTGAACACCCTAATCTGAACACCCTAATCTGAACACTCTAATCAGAACACTAATCTGAACACTCTAAACTCTGAACACTCTAACCTTTGAACAATCCAATCTGTACACTCAAATTTGAACAATCCAATCTGTACACTCTTATCTGAACACTCTAACCTCTGAACACTCTTAATCTGAACACCCTAATCTCTGAACATCTTACCTGGTCCTTGTTCTCCGCGGCGAAATAGTATGTACGAGTGTTCTGGTGTTCCGCCTTGAATGCATGCTTCCTGTACACTCTGTCTTCGGCGTTCACTGGGCTGATCTTGAAGGAGGGCAGAGGAAGTGAGCCAAGAACTTTGCCTTCGTCTGGACCTGTAAAGAAAGTGAGAGAGTGTGAGAGAGGGAGGGAAGGAGGGAAGGGATGGGAGGGATGGGAAAAGAAGAGAAGAGAAGAGAAGGGAAGGGAAGGGAAGGAAAGGGAGGGGGAGGGAAGGGATGGGATGGGATGGAATGGGAAGGGAAGAGAAGAGAAGAGAAGGGAAGGGAAGGAAAGGGAGGGGGAGGGAAGGGATGGGATGGGATGGAATGGGAAGGGAAGAGAAGAGAAGAGAAGGGAAGGGAAGGAAAGGGAGGGGGAGGGAAGGGATGGGATGGGATGGGATGGGATGGGATGGGATGGGAAGGGAAGGGAAGGGTAGGGAAGGGAAGAGAAGGGAAGGGAAGAGAGAGAGAGAGAGAGAGAGAGAGAGAGAATTCAACGTATAGATTAACAGTCACAAGGTCGAGGAGTATAAGAGTAAATCAGAGTAGCAGTCGTAGTAGTAGTAGTAGCAGTAGTAGTAATAGTAGTAGTAGTAGTAGTAGTAGTAGTAGTAGTAGTAGTAGTAGTAGTAGTAATAGTAGTAGTAGTAGTAGTAATAGTAGTAGTAGTAGTAGTAGTAGTAGTAATAGTAGTAGTAGTAGTAGTAGTAGTAATAGTAGTAGTTGTAGTAGTAGTAGTAGTAGTATGTGGATTTTGGCTCAAAGGTCTGCCTTTTCCTCACTCTGGTTCCTCTCTCTCTCTCTCTCTCTCTCTCTCTCTCTCTCCTTATCTGTGTCTCATCACTACTTTCCACCTTTGTCACACTGCCAAGACTCCCCTCCATCTCTCTCTCTCTCTCTCTCTCTCTCTCTCTCTCTCCAAACTTTCCTTCTACTTTCGCGGTAATTAAGGTGCATTTCCTGGATCAAAGTCAGAGAGAGAGAGAGAGAGAGAGAGAGAGAGAATCATTATCACCATCTTTTTCATCATCATCATCATCATCATCATCATCTTTATTTTCTGTTTCTTCTTCATTATCATCTATATTTTCTTCCTCCTCCTCTTCTTCTTGTTCTTCTTCTCCTCCTCCTCCTCCTCCTCCTCATCATCATCATCATCATCATCATCGCACTAAAACCGTACATACTGCGAGGCTTTAACAGTTTAGATTAGACAGGTAAGCTCTTCACTGTCAAATATACAAAGCTCTTCACCATCCGATATACGAAGCTCTTCACCATCCGATATACGAAGCTCTTCACCATCCGATATACGAAGCTCTTCACTATCCGATATACGAAGCTCTTCACCATCCGATGTAAAAGCTCTTCACTATCCGATATACGAAGCTCTTCACCATCCGATATACGAAGCTCTTCACCATCCGATATACGAAGCTCTTCACCATCCGATATACGAAGCTCTTCACTATCCGATATAGACCAACCCGTTAGCCCAAGCGGTCCCCATGTCCAGATGCAGAAAAACCTGTCTACTACCCAGGCCGGTGGAAATGACTGGAATTTTGATGACTGTGGAAATGAGTGGGGTATTGGTGACTGTGGAAATGAGTGGGGTATTGGTGACTGTGGAAATGAGTGGGGTATGGGTGACTGTGGAAATGAGTGGGGTATGGGTGACTGTGGAAATGAGTGGGGTTTTGGTGATAGTGTGGGTATGAGCGGGGTTTTGGTGAGTGTGGGAATGAGTGGTGTTTTGGTGACTGTGGAAATGAGTGGGGTTTTGGTGACTGTGGAAATGAGTGGGGTTTTAGTGAGTGTGGAAATGAGTGGGGTTTTAGTGCTAGTGTGGGAATGAGTGGGGTTTTGGTGAGTGTGGAAATGACTAAGGTTCTGGTGACTGGAAATGAGTGGGTTTTTCGTGAGTGTGGAAATGTGTGGGGTTTTGGTGAACGTGGAAATGAGTGGGGTTCCAGTGACACTGTGGAAATGAGTGGGATTTTGGTGAGTGTGGAAATGAGTGGGATTTTGGTGAGTGTGGAAATGAGTGGGATTTTGGTGAGTGTGGAAATGAGTGGGATTTTGGTGACTGTGGAAATGAGTGGGTTTGGGAGAGTGTGGATATGACTAGGGTTCTGGTGACTGGAAATGACTAGACTTTTGGTGAGTGTGGAAATGACCGGGATTTTGGTGACTGTGCAAGACTAGAATGGTGTTCACTGTGTCTGTTGGACCCTTGAAAGAACATGACTATAAGCAGGGCCAAGGGATGGTTATTAGGAAATCATCATCATCATCACCATCATTACCACCACCACCACCACCACCATCAGCAGCAGCAGCAGCACCACCACCACCACCACCACCACCAGCATCACTATCACCATCATCACCACCACCACCACCACCACCATCATCATCATCACCATCATCACCACCACCACCACCACCATCATCATCATCATCATCAGCAGCAGCACCACCACCACCACCACCACCAGCATCACTATCACCATCATCATCACCATCATCATCACCATCATCATCATCATCATCATCATCACTACCACCACCACCACCACCATCACTATCACCATCATCACCACCACCATCACCACCACCATCACCACCACCATCATCATCATCACCATCACCATCACCACCACCACCACAACCACCACCACCACATCATCATCATCATCACCACAACCACCACCACAGCAGTTGTTTTAATTCTTCAGAGGCACAGGCAGACCGGAAAAGACCTGGGCCGAGGTTATAGAGTGTGACCTCAAGGATATGGGGCTGAATAGGGAGGCTGCCAGAGATCGAGCAGCGTGGAGAGCCGCCATTAGGTGACCAAACGCAAGCAAGGATGTTAAAGCCTTTATAAATGATGATGATTCTCGACTCTGCCACCCCAACAGGCAGTCATGTCCACCAAACAGGGTATGAAAAATGACGAGGAGGTGTGTTTGCATAACCAAGCAGCTCCACCACCCAGTTACATCACTGCCATCACGTGAAGGCGTCCCTCTTCATCACCGCCACCGAGATTCAAGGCCTTAACGACGGACAGTGAGCGAATTAATTACATATATGAAAATACTAAGGTCTTGACATTTCGCTCACTCAGGAGACTTCGTTTTTTATTTTTTTTTTCTCCCAAAATTTCTACTGCATGTTATCCCTTTTTTAAAATATCGTCTTCACTTGCAACAATAATATACTCCATGATGTCAAGGATGTAACGTGTAAAAACAAATCGCCGAAGAAGAAATGTTGCGAGATCTCCCAAGCGAGTGTAAACAAGGAGCGTCCCTGCCCTCTGGTGGCCGGCATGGGAACTACTGGAGCCACGCATCCCCGCCCTCACCCTGCGGCACCACCCACCTCTCTCTCTCTCTCTCATGCCCCTACATCTTCCCACCTCACACACACACACACACACACACACACACACACACAAACCCTCAGTCCGGTGACGCTTCATCTGTTTTATTTTTTCTATCTCCAGACGATTTTATTCAGCTCTGGAGAGACTTTTCGAACTAGAGAGAGAGAGAGAGAGAGAGAGATTCATTAACCCCTTCAGGACAAAAAACCTCCCCAAAATTTAATATAATCGCTTGTTGCCTGCCTAATGATATAAAAACCTAGAAAGAAATCCGAGAGTGTATATATCCGTCAACACCAATAAAGTGTTTGATTTATTGCTGTAATTCCTCTTCCCTACCTGACAAAAACTCATACGGTCTCACATTGTCAATTAATTCTACGGGCTGAGTCTACCCTGTTACACAATTGCAGAGAGCACATCCCTCCACTGACACCAATAAAATATATAATTCATTCCTCCATCCCAATCCGAATCCACCTCAAAATCTAATCAGCTCTTCCTTGACCCACTGCTCACTCATCCACCAGATTTCACTGAGGTCCGATAACAACTTTTTGAGATATCTTGTACACAGACAGACATACAGACACGGCTGAATACAAAACCTCTGTCTAAGTGCGTAGGTGGAGATAATAACCCTTCCTACAGGTGTTAAAAATAATCTCAGTTAACTCCTTCATATCATCATGCTAACACCAAAGGATTGTATTATGCTGAGAGGAATCCTGGCACGAAATCTTCAGTGTATGTTCATGTATTAAAATGATGATGGCGAAAAGCACTAAGTAAAATTCACACACAGAAGAACACCGCACATTTTATTATTATTATCATTATTATTATTATTAATCTAGATTCACATTTACCATTCAGAACAAACCCCAACAAAATAGTGTTTAGGATAGTTTGCCCTCACACAAGTTACTCTGGTGGGTCTCATAGAAAACTGAACCTAGAGAACGAATTTAAGGGGTAACACAGCTATTTGGAGCTCGCCATACACTCTTCGATTTTCAAGACGCTGTGTGATGTATGCAACTACCTATGGCAATTCTGGTAATATATACAGGTACAGTAAAAGGTATTGTGATCCCTACCCTGACGTATGAAAGCGAGGCGTGGACCTTGCAAGAGGGGAACAAGTCAAGAGTGAGAGCAGTGGAAATGAGTTACTTGAGAGGAGCATGTGGAGTGACGTGGAGGGACAGGTTGACGAATGAAGAAGTGAAGGAACGTTGTGGGGTAGATGTGGATGTGGTTGAAAAGATTAGGAGAAATACACTGAGGTGGTTTGGACATGTGGTGAGAATGGAGAATGAAAGACTGACTAAGAGGGTGTATGTAGGTGAGGTGGAGGGAGGGAGAGGGAGGGGTAGACCGAGGATGAGGTGGAGGGATGGAGTTGAGAGGTATATGAGGGAGGGGGGGTGAGTTGGGGGGAGGGTAGTCAATTGGTGGGTGACAGTGACTTGGAGGCGTTTTGTCTGCGGCCACCCTTTGCGGGATTAGGGCGTCGGGCTATAGATAGATAGATAGATAGACAGTAAAAGGTGAGGAGAGGGGAGACAGGAGGGGAGATAGAAATAGGGAGGAGAGAAAGGGGAGAGATAGAAAGAGGGGAGAAGAGAAGGAGAGATAGAGGGAGGATAGATAGAAATATGAAAGCAGGAGGAGAAGGGGGGCATTTGAAGGTGGGAAGACAGAGGAAAGGAGGAGGTGGGGAGAGAGAGGAGGCGGGGGGAGGTATAGGGGTAGGGGAGAGGAAGAGTTGATGTGGCGATATGGAAAATGAGGGAGGGAAGAGGAGGAAGGGGACGGGGGAGAAGGGAATGGGGTTGGGGGAGGGGAAGGGAAGAGAATATGTATGTGTGTGTGTGTGTGTGTGTGTGAGAGAGAGAGAGAGAGAGAGAGAGAGAGCAGGGGGTGAGGGGTAGATGGGAATGAGGGAGGGATGAGCGAAAAAATGAAACAATGAATAAATAAGTAAATAAATATATGTGAAAATGGGAGGGGGCAAGGAATAAAGGTGTGTGTGTGTGTGTGTGTGTGTGTGTGTGTGTGTGTGTGTGTGTGTGTGTGTGTGTGTGTGTGTGTGTGTGTGAGGTGGAAGGAATCTCAACGTAGTAGTAGTAGTAGTAGTAGTAGTAGTAGTAGCAGTAGTAGTAGTAGTAGTAGTAGCAGTAGTAGTAGTAGTAGCAGTAGTAGTAGTAGTAGCAGTAGTAGTAGTAGTAGTAGTAGTAATAATAATAATAATAATAATAATAATAATAATAATAATAAAAGGTTTGAAGGGTTTCGAAAAATGAAATGGAGATCGTGAGCCGAGTGAGATAAGAAAGAACGTGAGCCGAGTGAGATAAGAACGTGAGCCGAGTGAGATGAGAGAGAACGTGAGCTGAAAGAAATGAGATTAGGTGAAAGTGACGCTAGATTAATGTACAGGCGAAGGTGGGTAAGGCATTGGTGAGACAAGAAGGGAGGAGGAGGAGGAGGAGGAGGAGGAGGAGAGAGGAGAGGGAGGGTAGGGGAGGGGGATAGGGGGAAAAAGGAAGAGGGGAAGAGATTTGGGTGGAGGAAGAGGAGAGGAATGGGGGAGGGGAAACGAAAATATAGGGAGGGGAAGGGGAAGAGATGGGGAGAGGAGGAGGAAGGGGGAGGAAGAGAAGAGATGAGGGGAAGGAAGGGAAGAGAAGAGGGGGAAGGAAGAGAAGAGATGAGGGGAAGGGGGAGATGAGATGAGGGAGGAGGAAGAAGGATGTGGAGGAGGAGGAAAGGATATTCTAGGTAGGTAGGGAGAGAGAGAGAGAGAGAGAGAGAGAGAGAGAGAGAGAAGAGGATACTACGACAAAAATAATAAACAACATGAGGTAAAGAGGAGGAGGAGGAGGAGGAGGAGGAGGAGGAGGAGGAAGGAAGGAAGGAAGGAAGGAAGGAAGGAAGAAGACAACGAAGAAAGTTAGAGAAGAAATGGGGAGACAAAAGAGGAACATGAAATACTCCTAAAGAAAACGGAGTGAGGGACTGAAAGAAAATGAAGACGCAGGGGGACACTTAGCAAAAAATCAATGTAATTATATAAAAGAGAGCAAAGAGTAGAGATAGGCCAGGACGTCAGGAGAAATTGACACTGGAATATGGTGCTAGTCACGAAGAAGTGCTATGGAAATGAGCCACCGGGCCACGTGAAATAAGCCGCAAAAGGACGAAAATCTGGGCCATGTTAAGGTGAAACGAGTACAGGTATTTTCTTTGGTAGGAGGTGAAAAAGAACTAAGATTATCAGAAGGAAAAATGGACAATGGAGAGGAGGAGGAGGAGGAGGAGGAGGAGGAAGAAGAAGAAGAGGAAGAAGATGATGATGATGATGAAGAAGATGATGACAATGAAAAGAAGGGGGAAAAAAGAGATCATCATCATCATCATCATCATCATAATTTTTTCCAGGAGAGAGAGAGAGAGAGTACTACCACCAGAGTGCCAAGGGAAAACGGGTCACGCGCAACACCAAAACGTCCGTAATTCTCGGCTCCATCCAACGGGAGGCGCAAAAAAGAAATAATTGCCCGGGGCTCGAAATCGCGTTCCCAACAACAGCAGTCAGTGTCGTCAACCACCGTTACATTAATGACACACAGGAACGTACACACACACACACACACACACACACACACACACACACACACACACACACACACACACACACACACAAATGATAAGAATGGACAAAAAAATAAGAGGAGGATCACGGTAGGGTAGGGTAGGGTAAGGTAGGGTAAGGTAAGGTAAGGTAAGGTAAGGTAAGGCAGGGTAAGGTAAGGTAAGGTAAGGTAAGGTAAGGTAAGGTAAGGTAGCGTGTGAGATTCTAAGCCTGAAGGGAGAGTCTTCATTCCTATTCACACTCCCGGAACTCTCTCTCTCTCTCTCTATCCATCCATCCATCTATCTATCTATCTATAATATCTGAACAGTTTCATTCCTCTCTCTCTCTCTCTCTCTCTCTCTCTCTCTCTCTCTCTCTCTCTCTCTCAAGGTCATACGATATTGTACCTGGTAATTATGGTAATGCTGATGATGATGGCAGGTGGAGAGGTGAACTGATGGTGATGGTAAGAATTGTGATGATGATGATGATGATGATGATGACGGTGGTGATGATGATGATGGTGATGATGATGATGATGATGATGATGATGATGATGATGATGATGATGATGATGATGATGATGATGGTTTTAGTAAGGAAACTGCTTTGGCGGTGGAGAGGTGAACTGATGGTAAAGGTAAGAATTGTGATGATGATGATGATGATGATGATGATGATGGTTGTAGTTAGGATATTGGTTTGGCAGAATAGCAGTAGACAAATAGTTGCTGTCCCATCCACTGATACTTAAGCATAGGCAAGATAAGTATATGACAAGTAGTAAGGGTTGGACAGAACGAAATATATCTGTAATAATCAGTACTAAATCATTCTTATTCCTTCTCAGGTTAAAATAGGATAGACAGCCAGACAGACAGACAGAAAAATACGGAGTGATAGCCAAATAAATAGACAGACCAAGATAGACAAATAGATAGACAGACAGATAGACAGAAAGCCAGATAGATAGACAGACAGACAGGTAAATTCGTCAACTCACCTTTGTAATAATAGAGGCAGTATTCCGACAACACAAACCACCTCTTCTTCCACAGGTGCAGTCCGTCAGCACCCTGTTTATAAAGCCATCCTTGG
>NC_137069.1:1677500-1680000 GCF_032717465.1 Coenobita brevimanus | reverse complement strand
TCTCTCTTCACGTACCAAGTTAGTTTCTCTCTCTCTCTCTCTCTCTCTCGCTCTATCAGTATGTCTGTCTCTCTGCCTGCCAAGCTCTCTCTCTCTCTCCTTTCTACTCTCTCTCATCCCTCCGTACTTTCTCTCTTCTCCCCACCCTCGCCTCACCAACACCCACTCTCCCTCCCCTCCTCCCCCCTCCCCCTCCCCCAACCAGTCGAGGGCATGACATAACCCCCCGCAGTGAAAGTGACCCCCCCCTCTCTCTCTCTCTCTTCTCTCTCTCTCTCTCTCTCTCTCTCTCTCTCTCTCTCTCTCTCTCTCTCTCTCTCTCTCTCTCTCTCTCTCTCTCTCCAGTGGGCGTGTATAGAGGCACAACTCCATAACCTCCCTTCTATCTATCTCGTCCCCCTTTCTTTCTATCTATCTATCTAGTTCTCCCTTCTATCTATCTATCTAGCCCCCTTCTATCTATCACGTCCCCCTTCTATCTGTCTATCTCGTCCCCCTTCTATCTATCACGTCCCCCTTCTATCTATCTATCTACTCCTTATATCTATCTCGTCCCCCTTCTATCTATCTATCTATCTATCTCGTCCCCCTTCCATCTATCTATCTATCACGTCCCCATCTATCTATCTGTCTACTTACATCTATCTCGTCCCCTTATATCTATCTATCTCGTCCCACTTCTATCTATCTATCTATCTCGTCCCCCTTCCATCTATCTATCTATCACGTCCCCATCTATCTATCTGTCTACTTACATCTATCTCGTCCCCTTATATCTATCTATCTCGTCCCACTTCTATCTATATATCTATCTCGTCCCCCTTCTATCTATCTATCTATCTATCCTTTTATCTATCAAGCCTGGGAACTCACCTGTAGTCATATTTCACCTTCAGTGTCATGAGAAAAGCCTTGACGTGGCCTCACCTGACGAATTTAATCACCTGAGAGAGAGAGAGAGAGAGAGAGAGAGAGAGAGAGAGAGAGAGAGAGAGGGAGGGAGGGAAATACTCCTCTCCACCTCTTCCTCAGCACTAAACAACGCATGCTATACTGTAATACTTTCTCGCATGCTACCCACGTCATATTACCCGTATCACCATCAGGATATTACGTCAGGTGAAGTACGGTAAATAAATCGCCGAGGAAAATGTGTTACGGAATTCACAGCCAGCGAGCATAAAGGTAAATGTGATGACAGGTGAGGGCAGGTGTGATTCCGGTAAAAAATAAAGGAAAAAAGGCCTTCAGTCTATTGAGCATAAGGTAATAAATTTTGATTCAAACTAAGGGTGGGGTTCAAGGGGGTGGGGTTCAAAGGGGGTGGGGTTCAAAGGGGGTGGGGTTCAAAGGGGTGGGGTTCCAAGGGGTGGGGTTCAAAGGGTGGGGTTCCAAGGGGTGGGGTTCAAATGGGTGGGGTTCAAAGGGGTGAGGTTCAAAGGGGTGGGGTTCAAAGGGGGTGGGGTTCAGGGGGGTGAGGTTCAAAGGGGTGAGGTTCAAAGGGGTGGGGTTCAAAGGGGGTTGGGTTCAAAGGGGGTGGGGTTCAGGGGGGTGGGGTTCAAAGGGGGTGGGGTTCAAGGGGTGGGGTTCAAAGGGGGTGGGGTTCAAGGGGTGGGGTTCAAAGGGGTGGGGGTTCAGGGGCTGGGGTTCAAGGGGTGGGGTTCAAAGGGGGTGGGGTTCAAGGGGGGGGTTCAAAGGGGTGGGGTTCAAGGGGTAGGGGAAGGTGGAGAACGTGGCTCAGTTAACCATATCAGTGCTGCATTCCTCACCCCCACCCCCTGCCACCCACACACCCTGTCACACCCACACCCTGTCAACCCCACACCCTGCCACCCCCACACCCTGTCACCCCCACACCCTGCCATCCCCACACTCTGTCACCCTCACACCCTTATACTACTACATTATCTATCTGTCTATCTATCTATTCTTGGTATTTGGTTTTAGATGGTGCAATTTTATGATGAACTCTCTCTCTCTCTCTCTCTCTCTCTCTCTCTCAGTGACTACAACAGCAAGGTAAAAAATGACCCACCTGACTGTACCATGAATGAGAAAGTGAGCTATCTTTCACACTCCCTGTCACTCGCTCACTCACTCTCTCTCTCACAGTTGCGCAAAATGACGTAAATAAGTGAGCACACACACACACACACACACACACACACACACACACACACACACACACACACACACACACACACACACACCAGCAAACACATACACAAATAAACATACATACACACATACACATACTACATCACATCCACACAGTCTATCTTTCTGTCTGTCTCTTCCTGTCTATGTATTTGTCTGTGTGTCTGTCTGTCTGTCACATATAAAACTGAACACACACACACACACACACACACACACACACACACACACACACACACACACACACGCAGCGTAAGAGGGTTTGGTATCCTTCACGGTCTGAGAGAGAGAGAGAGAGAGAGAGAGAGAGAGAGAGAGAGAGAGAGAGAGAATGGGACGCTGT
>NC_137069.1:1672500-1675000 GCF_032717465.1 Coenobita brevimanus | reverse complement strand
GCAACACACACGAATATTCATAGCAATACCCCTGCAACACACGAATATACACAGCAATACCCCTGCAACACACGAATATACACAGCAATGTCCCTGCAACACACACGAATATACACAGCAATGTCCCTGCAACACACACGAATATACACAGCAATGTCCCTGCAACACACATGAATATACACAGCAATGTCCCTGCAACACACGAATATTCATAGCAATACCCCTGCAACACACACGAATATTCATAGCAATACCCCTGCAACACACGAATATACACAGCAATACCCCTGCAACACACGAATATACACAGCAATACCCCTGCAACACACATGAATATACACAGCAATATCCCTGCACCACACGAATATTCATAGCAATATCCCTGCAACACACATGAATATACATAGCAATATCCCTGCAACACACGAATATACACAGCAATACCCCTGCAACACACGAATATACACAGCAATACCCCTGCAACACACGAATATTCATAGCAATACCCCTGCAACACACGAATATACACAGCAATATCCCTGCAACACAGCAATATATCTGCAACACAGCAATACACACAGCAACACAAATATACGTGCAATAAAGAGCAATACGCAAAGCAACATAGAATTATACCTATTCCCAAGGCCCAGTAGTCCTCCTACATCTCCACATGTCACCACTTCGGCGCTAACACCCACCATCCGTACTGACATAAAAGAGTTAAGAGGCACGGTATATAAGAGAAGAGGGTGTGAGCTGGAGGGAAGGCAACGAAATGGCATGGGACTGGGCGACATGGAGAGAGAGAGAGAGAGAGAGAGAGAGAGAGAGAGAGAGAGAGAGAGAGAGAGAGAGAGAGAGACGCGGAAAAAAATAAAGGAGGGACACTTTTATATCAGCGACAAAAAAATATATATAAAAAATGGGATGGGTTGGGCTAATGGTTACTGGAATGTAATGGAAAAATAATTGGAGGAGGAGGAGGAGGAGGAAGCAACGAAGTGTAATGGAGGGTGACGAAAGATTCACCTGAGCGTATATATATATTTAGAAGAGAAATTTTAATATTCTCTAGGCTCTATAAAAACTATAATAATAATAATAATAATAATAATAATAATGAAAGGGAAAGAAGGAAGAAGGAGAAAGCCTGGTAAGATGGAATAACTATGAGAGATGCAACGAAGAAAAGGAGGTGGGAAGACGGAAGGTAAAGGAGGAAAGGAAGAGGAGAAAGGTTAGACGGAGGGAGAAGGTAGAGGAGAAAGGTTAGAAGGAGGGAGAAGGAAGAGAATGAAGGAGGGAAGGGGAAGGATGGAAGGAATGATACAGAATGACAATAAGATTTTAATGTAAGAAAAAAGGTGAAGGTAAGAGGGAAGATGAAGGATGGAAGAGGGAATGTGAATGAGGGAGGGAGAATGAAGGAGGGGTAGAAAGGTGAAGGAGAGAAAGTGGGGGGAGGGAAAATGAAGGTGAAGGAGTGGGGAGAACGAAGGAGAAGGAGGGAAGGAGGGGGGAGAGAAAGGTGAAGGAGAGAAGAAGAGGGGGAGAACGAGGGTGAAAGAGGGAGAAGAAGGAAGGTGAGGAAGGGAAGGAAGGTGAGGGAAGGAGGGAGGAGAGTGCGGCAGGTAGGAATCTACCTGTGTGGTCCACCAATTACCACTCAACCAGGACAAAGAGAGAGAGAGCACAACCAGACGCTCAAACCAAATCACTTTCCACCACCCACAAACCCAACCCAACCCAACCTAACCTAACCTGACCCAACCTAACCTAACCTAACCTAACGTATCCTAACCTAACTTAACCTAACCCAACCCAATCTAATCTATATCAACCTTACCTAACCTCCTAAACGATACTCAATCTAGCCTAGCTGAACTAGCCAAACCTGACCTTAACCTAACTCGTCCCCACCACCTAGCAATATGAGATCCAGAATTCATACCAATAAATAACTGAAAATACATACATACATATATACACACAGACACACATACACACCTAAATACATACACATACATACATACATACGCACCTACCTACCTACATACATATACATACATTCCTACATACATACCCATACACACATACACAAATACATACATACATTTTTAAATATTACAGAAAGCTTGCAAGATCCAAAGCTGCAAAGTAACTCAATGCAATATTTTTAAGACAGTATTGGTGACATTCTTAACCCTTTGCCAGCGAAGAGAAGACGAGTTTATTCAATCAACTGCAAACACAGACCAGTCAATTGCAACATGAGGGATACTCCATTGCAACATGACTAATCCAGTGCAACATAAGGGATAATCAGCAATCAGTAATCAGTACGTCTATTAACTCACTGCAACAAGTACTTCATCTTCCCAACTATCCTTGTCATATTCTCGTACACTACAATGATGGTCCTTCTTACTTTTTCCTGCCGGTTTCTGCTCGAGGGTTTCATGGGGTGAGGAAGCCCTTCTGATTATGCTCTTATCTT
>NC_137069.1:1650000-1660000 GCF_032717465.1 Coenobita brevimanus | reverse complement strand
CCAGTCTCCTTGGTTGTAAGTAAAAAAAAGAAAAAGAAAAAACGAAAAAAAAAGAATGATGTCAATTTGTGTGTGTGTGTGTGTGTGTGTGTGTTAACTCCTCCACGACAAGAGAGATTCTAGGGGGTTAAATCGCTAAGGAAACCGTGTTAGGGAGCCTCCAAACATCAGGACAGCACGGGTCCTATGTGATAAAGGCCAGATACCAACGCCCTACCCTACCCTACCCAACTCAACCCTATCCAACCCTACCCTACCCTACCCTACCTTACCCAACCCTACCTAACCCTACCCTACCCTACCCTACCCAACCCAACCCAACACAACCCAACCCTACCCTACCCTACCCACCCCTACCCAACCCAACCCTATCCAATCCTACCCTATCCTATCTTACCTTACCCTACCCCTACCTTACTCTACTCAACCCTACCCTACCTAACCTTACCCTACCCTACCCTACCCTACCCTACCCTGCCCAACCCAACCCAACCCAACCCTACCCTACCCACCCCTACCCAACCCAACCTTATCCATTCCTACCCTACCCTACCCTACCCTAGGCTCGTAAACTCGACGCGGGGGATTTAAAAAGACCAAAAATGGAGATCTGAAATTCTTGTGGACTCTGAAGGTAAGGGTTATCAGTAGGCGTTACCTGTGTGTGTGTGTGTGTGTGTGTGTGTGTGTGTGTGTGTGTGTGTAATTCCTGCAGGGTTTGTCTGGAAAGGTAGGGTTATGTGTGTGTGTGTGTGTGTGTGTGTGTGTGTGTGTGTGTGTGTGTGTGTGTGTGTGTGTGTGTGTGTGTGTGTGTGTGTGTGTGTGTGTGTGTGTGTGTGAGAGAGAGAGAGAGAGAGAGAAACCAATACTGCGAAAACAAACACAAATGCAACACTAATATCTTCCCTTCTCAAAACAAAGGATATGCCTCCCCATCCCAACTTCAAGCAAATCTCACCCTTATCCTCCCTTCATAGATATTTTTCACCCTTTCTAGCAAATATCCAAGAGCTGGAAGGGAGAAAAGGGCAAGACTACGGCTCTACGTCCTTTCCATGACAGTGCTCCTTGACTAACACCATATTCTAGAGGTAATGTCTTTTTATAGTTTAGTGTTCAAGGTGAGATGGTACTTTCAGGCTGGGTTAAGGTGGATTCACACACACACACACACACACACACACACACACACACACACACACACACACACACACACACACACACACACACACAATGCCCACAGACCAAAACATATATTGACACAGACACACAAATTAACACACACAACACATACACATGAATTACACACACACACACACACACACACACACACACACACATGCCACAGGTGTGTACGTATCCAGACTGACCCTCTACCTGTCTCCACCTAAAATACCACTCCCAACTTCCTCCCCCAGTCACACACACACATTCCCCTGCTGGGTGGTGACGTACACACACACACACACACACACATTTTTCGATCATTATCATCATCATCATCATCACAACCATACTTCCCACTCCTACAAAAATGGGGACATGAAAATATAATATAAAATATATATATAAAATATTATACGGTAAACAGTACTACCACCACTACCATCAAGGCCAACCCACTCTGCCAACACTACCAACCCACTCTGCCAACCCTACCACCACTACCAACCCACTCTGCAACACTACCACCACTACTAACCCACTCTGCCAACACTACCACCACTGCCAACCCACTCTGCCAACACTACCACCACTACCAACCCACTCTGCCAACACTACCACCACTACCAACACACTTTGCCAACACTACCGCCACTACCAACCCACTTTGCCAACACTACCACCACTGCCAACCCACTCTGCAACACTACCACCACTACCAACCCACTCTGCCAACACTACCACCACTACCAACCCACTCTGCCAACACTACCACCACTACCAACCCAATATACCCACACCATCACCATAACCAACCTGATTTACCTACACCACCTCCACTACCAGCACACTGCCCACACCACCCCTACTACCAATATTACCACCACTACCAACACACCCCAACAATACCCCACCCCAATCCAATTCACCACCACTACCACCAGCATCACCACATTCTGCCAACACCACCACACCAACTCACTCTGCCAGCACTACCATCACTACCAACACATCCCACCACTTTACCTCCTTCACCACATTCTACCACCACTACCAACTCACTATGCCAACACTACCACCATTACCAACACACTCTGCCAACACCACCACCACTACCAACACATTCTGCAAACATTACCACCACTACCAACAACACACCCCACCACCAACCCAATTTACCCACACCACCACATTCTACCAACACTATCAACTCACTCTGCCAACACCACCACCACTACCAACTCACTCTGCCAACACCACCACCACTACCAACACACTCTGCCAACACCACAGCCCACCAGGAGTGTGGTATGTTGTCAGCCTACGCCCACACCTGGAATTCCGGTCAATTATGTGATTTGTTACCTGGATAAGCGTAATTAGAGCCGACAGGTGAGAGGGGCGGTGGATTTTACCTGTGTCGTAGGGGAATAATGAGGAATTTTTTTTGTACATCAACATCATCAACAGGAGTATCATCATTATCATCATTATCAGTAGCAGTAGCATCATCATCATCATCATCATCATCATCACTATCATCAATCATCATCATCATCATAACCTGCATTATTATCATCATTATCATCATCATTATTCCCGCAGAACACGACAGATCTCTCTCTCTCTCTCTCTCTCTCACACACACACACACACACACACACACAATCATACTCACAGAAACTCATAATCCCGGCTGGGTGGGGGTGGGGGCGGGGTGGGCGGAGGTGTGGGCATGCGTGGGCGTGGGGGTGTGGGTGGAGAAGGCCGCCCACTGACCATCATCCAGGAGAAAGATCATTTATAAGATGGACAAAAAGTTCGCCAAAAGTTTTCACTGCTATAAGTTCGCCAAAAGTTTCACTGCTATAAGTTCGCCAAAAGTTTCACTGCTATAAGCTCGCCAAAAGTTTCACTGCTATAAGTTCGCCAAAAGTTTTCACTGCTATAAGTTCGCCAAAAGTTTCACTGCTATAAGTTCGCCAAAAGTTTTCACTGCCTCCACTTCACACTTATGGCATGTCCGTCACTTTCCTCCCTGACGCATCTCTCTCTCTCTCTCTCTCTCTTAGACAGCAGAGGAGAGGAGGACGAGGTGATACATTAGATTTTTTTCTTTCTATCAATGGGCAGAGAAACATATATGTGAAAACTCTCTCAGCTCAGGAATATTAGAGAGAGAGAGAGAGAGAGAGAGAGAGAGAAGTGAGCTAGCTTTAAGAATGTGGGAAAGGGTGGGCAAATTTGAGGGCTACACGAGACACCTTCCCACGCCCTGACCTTCCCACACTGTTTCTTGTCCTCACGACTCTCTCTCTCTCTCTCTCTCTCTCTCTCTCCCTCTTCTTTTTCATCATCATCTTCTTCTTCTTCTACTACTGCTACTGCTACTACTACAACTACAACTACTACTACTTCCTCTCATTCTTTCCCTCTCCCTTCGCTTCTATCCCATATGTTCCTCTCCTCCTCCACTTCCCTTGTTATTTCTCTCTCTATCTCTCTCTCTCATCCTTTTATATATATAAAAAAAAAAAAAATGCATGTATAGAGTAAGTACAGTATGTGGCTGTATGCCCAAATTTTCCTTTTCCATATTATTCTACTTTCTGCCGATCCTATAAAATTCCTTCAGGTTTTTCATTCCTGCAAGGTATTACTTCCTCTCTTGTTTCCTGTACGGCAAATGCCGGAGGGTCTGGAGGGTGGGGGAGAGAGCCTTCTGCTGTGCTATCCTCGTAGGGACAGTAAGGTCTGTGTGGTCTGTGTATCTATGTAACTATGTAACTCTCTCTCTCTCTCTCTCGCTCTCTCTCTCTCTCTTCCTCTTCACCTCCCCTCCCCTCCCCTCCCCTCCCCTCCGCCTCTGTCTACATTCCTCACTCTCCTCCCTCTTCCCCTCCCCTCCCTCCCCAATCATTATCCTCTGTGCTGCACTTGTCAACTTCTTGCTCTCTCTCTCTCTCTCTCTCTCTCTCTCTCTCTCGCTTAGTTGCATACCTCTCACCCTACCCTACTCTCTCGCTCTCTCTCTTTCTCTCTCTCTCTCTCTCAGTTGCATACCTCTCACCCTAACCTACCCTACCCTACCCTACCCTAACCTACCCTACCTCACCCTACCCTTCCCTACCCTACCCTACCCTATCTTAACCCTACCCTGCCCTACCCTACCCTACCCTAACCTAACCTACCTTAACCTAACCTACCGTACCCTACCTTACCCTACCCTACCCTAACCTACCCTACCTCACCCTACCCTTCCCTACCCTACCCTACAGTTTCTCCGTTTACATTACATCTATTGTTCGTTTCCTCTCATATTTCTCTCTCTCTCTCTCTCTCTCTCTCGCCTTGCAATGGAAGCGTGGGTGAGGGAGGGAGGGGGAGGGAGGGGGAGGGAGGAGAAATCGTGAGGGGAGAGATCCGCTTGGGGAGGAGGAGGAGGAGGAGGAGGAGGAGGAGGAGGAGGAGGAGGAGGAAATTATTTTTGGTGTACTACAGGCGCAAACTCGAAAAAAGAAAAAGTTAATGGATTACAAGGAATTTTATTTTTCGTATGTAAAATAAATCGCTTAGGATCAGGAGTTACGAACATCCAGTGAGTCAATGGCATTCCCGGACTTTCCCCCGCCTGGACCTATCCTTGCCACACCCTCTTGGACGCTCAAACCTCTTCCGGACTGGGGAGGGGGGGGGAATTCTTGAGGGGAGGGGGAGGGGAAGGGAAAGGGAAGGGGAGGGGGAGGGGAGGGGAAGGGAAGGGGAAGGGGAAGGGGAAGAGGAAGGGGAAAGGGGAGGGGGAGGGGGTGTCGTGTGTGGATGATGATGATGATGATGATGATGATGACTGATGATGATGATGGTGGGGGTGGTGGTGATGATGATGGTGGGGGTGGTGATGATGATGATGATGGGGTTGGGGTGGAGGTTAAGGAGAAGGTGGGGGAAGAGGAGAGGGGGGAGAGGAAGAGGAGAGGGGGGAGGGGAAGAGGAGAGAGGGAGGGGGAAGAGGAAGGGGAGGAAGGCTTGAGCAATGAATGGGAGAAGCATCGTCATCACCACTTCAGTGTCATTAGTACAGCTTATGAATGTGTGTGTGTGTGTGTGTGTGTGTGTGTGTGTGTGTGTGTGTGTGTGTGTGTGTGTGTGTGTGTGTGTGTGTGTGTGTGTGTGTGTGTGTGTGTGAGAGAGAGTGAGTGAGTGAGATGGCAATTTTACGCAAGTTAAAGCGAACAAGATACAATAAAAATAATAATAATAATAATAATAATAATAATAATAATAATAATAATAATAATAATAACTGTCGAGTGAGACTGAAAAACTTTTGACGTCATCTCACTGAAGAGGGAAACATCAGGAAATACTTGGAATCTCTCTCTCTCTCTCTCTCTCTCTCTCTCTCTCTCTCTCTCTCTCTCTCTCTCTCACACACACACACACACACACACACACAGAAAACATACGACGAAACAAAATTACTTCTGATAAAGATTCATTTCTATGGAGACTCATGCATCATCATCATTTTCATCATCATCATCATCACCATCATCATCATCATCCTGTTCATCACTTATGCTCTCAAATACACTTAACACTTACACCACTTATAAAATTTCATCATTATCAAAACTATATATTAACATGAAGCACTTGGCGTATATGAGAGAGGGGGATGTGAGTTGGGAGCAGGGGAGTGAAATGGCGGGGGACAGGGCGACTTGGAGGCGATTTGTTTGTGGCCACCCCAAACGGGATTGAGGCGTCTGGCAATAGATAGATAGATAGACTTGGCGTGTTGTAAGGTGGGGCGTATCATCATCATCATCATCACCAACATATCATCATCACCACCATCGCTATCACCATCATCATCACCATCACTCATCATTATTATTGCTACTGTTATTATTACGGTAGATAGATATAGATTATTATTATTATTATTATTAGTTGAAGGTGTACTTATCTCTTTCACTTCATTCCTTTCTTTTCCTTCATTTAATTTCCTTTCCTTTTTCCTTTCTTTCCTTTCCTTTCGTTTCCTCCTCTTCCTTTCCCTTTCCTTTCCTCCCCTCTCTTCTTGTTTCCTTTCCTTTCCTTCCCTGTCTTTCCTTTTATAATTACTACTAACAATTTTACTCAGATCAGGAGAGAGGCTACGGAAGGCTTCATTTAACACCTCCCATCAAGAATAAATAAATATAATAAATACATAAACAGACAGACGAATAGAGTTAAATAAAAATAGAAATAAGTAAAAAATAAAAAGAATTAGCCAAATAAAGATAAATAAATAAATGGATATATAAATTACAGAAATAAATAAATAAATAGGCGAATAAATAAATATACATAAACAGAAAAATAAGAAATAAAGGTTAATAAATAAATAAAACAAATTAAAAATAAATCTCTCCTAAGCTGAATCAAATCGTCAGAGCAACAAGACTAATTATAATCACAAGTTTGCTGACGGGATAAAGGCTGTGATTTATACCGAGAGAATACACCGATGAATATGCCGATGGAGTATGTTTTGAGGGTATACCGAGGGGATATATCGTGAGGCTAGAGGCTACAGGAGAGGTATGCCGAAGGACTAAATCGACGGAACTAAACCAGCGATCTTTACCGACGACTAACATCGACAGGCCTTCCACACCGACAGCGATGACCTCTGAGATGGACCTGAAGGTACGCCGATGGAGTATACCGAGGTGATTATACTCCCGAGAGGCTATTATACCGACAGGCTATACCGAGAGCCTCCCCCCACCACCGTCACGCCAGCACCACTTGTCCCGGAGCACTGTTGTTGTGGAGGTGGTGCCCTGGCCGCCCCCTCTCACCCCTGACCTGACCCACACAACTACCCACAAAAACCCCCACCAACCCACACCAACCCCCCCACCGCAAACCCCACCGCCCCTAACCCATCCCCCACAACCAGATACACGTGTGGGGTACGATTTGGGTGGGGTTTTCGAGCCGGAACCCCAAGAAAAATCCAAAAATCGTCCCAAAACTTGGCCCTCTGGCGTTGGCAACCCTGTGCGGGACAAGGGACACCTCTCCGACCCTTTCAGTTGCCAGGAGTCACTTACGATTCTATTTTTCCTTCGCGATTCTTGGTGATTCTCGGGTACTCAGGGGGATTCTTAACCCCTTCAGCACGAGGGGGGTTTTTCCTGAGGGGGATAAAGCGTCTGGTGGAGGCGAGAAAGAATAATTCGCCCCATACGCCCAATCTGGCAGGCTAATGACAGGGTAGGTACGAAGGGTGGTGATGGAGGGAGGCAGAGAGGGAGGAGGGAGGGAGGAAGGGGAGGGATGGAGGGGAGGGTGGAAGGAGAGACAGAAAGGAAGGAAAGGAGGGGGAGGGGAGAGTAAGGAGAGGAGGGAATAACGCAGAGGAAAGGGATAGGAGGACAGGAAGGAGTGTAAATGGAAAGGAGAATGGTTAGGAAAAGAGGCAAAGGAAAGAAAAGGTGAAGGAAAGGGAGGACAGGGAATAGAGGAGAGAAAGAGGGTACAAAGGGAAGAAGGAAGAAGGAGGAGGATCGACGGAAGGAGGAAGGAAGAAAGAAGACAATAGGGAAGAGGAATGGGAAGTAACAGAGGGAGGAAGGGTGAGGGAGGGGGCGTATGGAAGGAAAGAATGGAGGAAGGAGGGAAGGAGAGGAGAGGTATGGACTGGTAGGAAGAAGAGGTGGAGGAGGTAGGGAGCGGTGGGGGAGGAAAGGAGAGATGAGGGAGGTAGGGGGGGAGGAGGAGGAAGAGAGAGAAAAAAAGGGAGGGCGTGGGGAGTGAGAGGGAAGAAATGGTGAAGGGAGGAGGGGGGAGGAGGCGGTGGTCTGTGTGTGTGTGTGTGTGTGTGTGTGTGTGTGTGTGTGTGTGTGTGTGAGAGAGAGAGAGAGAGAGAGAGAGAGAGAGAGAGAGAGAGAGAGGGGGGGGGACTACCTAAAACTCACCTCCTCAAAATTATAAAGTTAAAGAAGTACGTAACAGATTTCAAGAAGTAAATGAACCAACCTTAAGAATCTTTATACAAGTGGTCAGTCTTAATAGCTTTTCCTGTACATTGCTTGGGACCTTGAGAATTTGTGTGAGTTAGGCTTAGGTATATTGAGAGGGCGAGGTGAGTTTTAAGGTCCCTCTCTCTCTCTCTCTCTCTCTCTCTCTCACACACACACACACACACACACACACACACACACACACACACACACACATCTCTAAATTCCCTCCCTCGTATACGCCAACGTGTGTGTGGGTACATCAGATTACACAGGAACTCATATCCAACTTTCTGTCTCGTACTGACGATGGCATACAAGGCAGGTGGGGGAGGTGTAAGCTGAGATGTTAGTGTGGCTCAGGGTTAATGTGGCGGGTTTGTATTTCCTTAACAAAATTGGAACAAAAGGTTTTAAGATACACAATTTTGGGAGATAGATAGATAGATAGATAGATAGAGAGAGAGAGAGAGAGAGAGAGAGAGAGAGAGGGGGGGGGACAGGCCGAGGATGAGATGGAGGAATGGAGTGGAGAGGTATATGAGAGAAGGTGTGTGTGAACTGGGAGCAGAGACTGACGAGGAGAGTGTATGTGAGTGAGGTGGAGGGGGGCAGAGGGAGGGGGAGGCCGAGGATGAGATGGAGGGATGGAGTGGAGAGGTATATGAGAGAAGGGGAGGGGGGTGAGTTGGGAGCAGGGCAATGAAATGGCGGGAGACGGGGCGACATGGAGGCGATTTGTCTGTGGCCACCCCTTACGGGATTAAGGCGTCTGGCAATAGATAGACAGACAGACAGACAATTTGGGGGAACTTCACAGCAGTCAACAAATTCGTGTGTGTTTGAAAGGGCAAATATAAGTAAATAAATAAATGAATCCGCTTCCCCAGGTGTGTTTTAAACCTCACGGATTTTTCTCAATAGATTAATAAACAAATAAATTAACAGATAAATAGATAAAAAAAATAGATAAATCCCACACTACCCCAGTTCTGTTTTATTTCTCAAGCCAACCAAAAAGGTATATTAAAATCCTACTATCTTGTCGTTACTCCTTCCCATATTTTTCTCAAGACACAAAGTAAGACAAGGATCCCACACACCCTTTTCCTTTTCCTCCTTAGTGATTTTTCTTGAGGCAAAACTTTCCTCTCCCCATCGTCTTCAAACCTCCCGGAGATGGAGTCCAACAACGCGAGAATTTCCTGTCAGACTGCCTTAACTCCAACTTGGACTAAACTTGCCATCAGTCCACCTTCAATGACGACCCTCTCCATCACAATTATCACCACCATCACCACTACCATCACCACCACCATTACCACCATCACCAGCACTACCTTTCACCACTACCATCACCACCACTACCACCATCACCAGCACTACCTTTCACCACTACCATCACCACCATCACCATCACAATTATCACCACCATCACCAACACTATCACCACTACCATCACCACCACCATCACCACCACCACCACCACCACCTCCACAATTATCACCACCATTACCACCACCACCACCACCACCACCACCACCTCTTTCCCACGCCCCTCCACATTACCCCATTCATCACAACCACACCCACCACAATCTCTCACCCTCTCAGTCACCCACTTAACCTTCCTACCACAAGTACCACCACTACCACAACTACCATCACTACCACTACTACCACCACTACTACCATCACTACTACCTTTCCATTATCACCACCACAACTACTACCACAAATATCATCACTATTTTCCTGCCACTATCCCTAAAATCGTCACCACCTTTACCACAACTACCACCACCACCACCACC
>NC_137069.1:1635000-1645000 GCF_032717465.1 Coenobita brevimanus | reverse complement strand
GGGACAGGTAGTAAATGTGTGTGTGTGTGTGTGTGTGTGTGTGTGTGTGTGTGTGTGTGTGTGTGTGTGTGTGTGTGTGTGTGTGTGTGTGTGTGTGTGTGTGTGAGAGAGAGAGAGAGAGAGAGAGAGAGAGAGGGGGACTGTACCAACACGAGAAATAATGAAGCTATGTCAGAATCGGGACAGCAACCAAGGAGACGCACTATATCAAATTCTCTCTCTCTCTCTCTCTCTCTCTCTCTCACACACACACACACACACACACACACACACACACACACACACACCAAAACACTCACTCACTCACCTTCCCCCCTTCCCTCCTTCCCTCCCTCTCTCTCTCCTTCCCTCTCTCTCTCTCTCTCTCTCTCTCTCTCTCTCTCTCTCTCTCCCTCTCTCTCTCTAACCTTTCACCTTTAAGCCTGGTGGAGGGAGGGGGGGGTGTTGTTTTAAGATCAAAGGAAGAGAGAACTCCGTATTGGCCCTGAGAAAGAGTGAGAAATGGCCGAGACCAGACTGAACTAGGGACCTTGATGGCTCACTGGATGGTTGTGAGTTGCTGGATTTGGTGGTGAGGATCAGTATTATTATTGTTATTATTATTATTGTTATTATTATTATTGTTATTATTATTATTATTATTCTTATTATTATTATTACTGTCGTCATCATAATCACTAACACCACCACCACCACCACTATCATCATCATCATCACCGTTATCATCATCATCATCATCATCATCACCACCACCATCATTATCATCACCACCATCATCATCATCATCACCACCACCACCACCGTTGTCATCATCATCATCATCATTATCATCGTCATCATCATCATCACCACCACCATCATTATCATCACCACCATCATCATCATCATCATCATCATCACCACCACCACCGTTATCATCATCATCATCATTATCATCGTCATCACCATCACCACCACCATTATCATCATCATCACCACCACTATCATCATCATCATCATCATCATCAACTTCCCTCTTAACCATCCAGTGTTGCTCTGTTAATTTGTTCATCATCACTATCATCACACAATTTCCTCTCGACCCATCACAAGCGTAGGGGTCCGGGGCTAGGCAACTCAATGAAAAATTTTTTAAGGTGGGGGTGAGCAATATACCCCAACCAACCCCAACCCCAACCCTCATCAGATAGCAACCCCAATCCCAACCACCACTTAGATATCAACCCCAACCCCAACCCCAACCACCCTTATATATCAACCCCAACCCAACCCTAACCCCAACCACCCCTTAGATATCAACCCCAACCCCATCCCCAACCCCTCACATATCAACCCATACGATCCAGAGTAAATAAAATCAAAGACATATCAAAATCTACTCACCGCGGGGAAGACGTGGGTGGGGTATGGGCCGCTTCAGCCTGACCAGCCGGCTTTTGCGTCACAGGATGAACTAGGGTCGTCTCCTGCCGGTTGTGGCTGTAGGGGATAGGAAGAAAAAGGTATATTATTTTTTTCTTTCGTTTTCTGTAATATTTAAGATGATTTTCGTGTTTATGTTAATTATAGATTCGTTTTTTGTGAGTGTGTGTGTGGGGGTGTGTGTGTGTGTGTGTGTGTGTGTGTGTGTGTGTGTGTGTGTGTGTGTGTGTGTGTGTGTGTGTGTGGGGTGTGTGTGTGTGGGTGGGGGAGTGTGTGTGTGGGGGGGGTGAGTGTGTGTGGGGGGGTGAGTGTGTGTGTGTGTGTGTGTGTGTGTGTGTGTGTGTGTGTGTGTGTGTGTGTGTGTGTGTGTGTGTGTGTGTGTGTGTGTGTGTGTGTGTGTGTGTGTGTGTGTGTGTGTGTGTGTGTGTGTGTGAGGTTATTTATATCATCATTCATTCTTTCATCATCATCATCATCATCACCACCACCACCACCACCACCACCACCACCATCAGGATCATCATCACCTTCACCACCATCATCACACCGAATCTCATCTTTTTCACTTTTTTCTTACTTTTTCCTGCCGTCCTCGTCTCGGCCTCGTCACACTTGGTCGACTACCCATTACGCCTTGGCAAAGAAAAATAAAAACAAATAAAAACATATCTCGAGGCTTCAAACGAGACTATGATGGAGGAAAATATGACGCTGTACTGACAGGTTTTAAAATGTTCCTAACTCCTGTTCCATAGCGATTTATTCTGCTGGTTACGTTTTGACACCTCGTACTGATGGTGATGATGATGACGAGAATGGTTTCGGTAATGACGGTGGTGGTGGTGATGATGATGATGATGATGATGATGATGATGATGATGATGATGATGATGACGAGAATGGTTTCGGTAATGACGGTGGTGGTGGTGGTGGTGATGATGATGATGATGATGGCAGGTGTATGGCGGTACCTTGCCTCACCTGCCTACCTCACCTGGCTACCTCATCTGCCAACCTCACCTGTCTACCCCACCTGCCTACCTCACCTGCCTACCCCATCTGCCAACCCCACTTGCCAACCCCATCTGCCAACCCCACCTGCCTACTTCACCTGCCTGGCTTTGGTCTCACTACACCTCAGATACATTGTAATAGACACACACACGTACAGTTGTCATCAAAAGTACTCTCTCTCTCTCTCTCTCTCTTACCTCATCTCATCCTTATATGCGAAAAGAGGTTTAGATGATGATGATGATGACCAGAAGGAGGACTCTCTCTCTCTCTCTCTCTCTCTCTCTCTCTCTCTCTCTCTGACACACACACACACACACACACACACACACACACACACACACACACACACACACCTCTGCTGACGCTGGTGTGATGCATTCACTGATACAGATGACACAGGAGTTTTCACAGGAGCTGACGAGAGCACTGATGAAGATGCTGATGAAGTAGCTGACGAAGGGGCTGACGAAGGAACTGACGATGGTGCTGACAAAGGCGCTGAGATGGAGACTGATGAAGATACAGATACTGGAACTGTTGACATGGCTGACGAAGGTAACGATGAGGATGCTGACGAGGGATCTACTGAAAGGGGTAACATTGAAGCTGAGACAGGGCCTGACGAATATGCTGACGATGGTACTGACGAACACACCAAGCTCCTCGTCCCCATCCTGATCGCCGACCTCCGACTGTCTTCCCCAGCGGCATAGGAGTTTCGACGCTGCTTGCACTCCGCTGTCCGGTCCACTGCGCTTCGGGGCGACCAGCTGTACCGTTTTCTGTGACTGGTGGCCCAAGACAACCCCTTCTTGCACTTCGGGAGGTTGAGGCAGGACTGGGAACGAGGGAAGATGGTTAGCGCTCTCTGGGACATCTTCCGGGACTGTACGCACTGCCTGTTGTTTAAGATCTCCTCTGGCTGCTCATCTTGGTCTGAGGAAGGTTGTTGGCAGTCCTCCCCAGTCATCCAGGACAGACGCTTCTTGCATTTGGAGATACTGAGGCAAGACTGAGGGCGAGGGAAGAGGGTGCTGGTTCTCAAGGACATCCTCCAGCCTTGTGAGACTTGCCTCGAGGCTTGGCTTGGCTGCGAGTCCCTATCTGATGGGACTTTGTGGTGGTTCTCTCCGGCAGCCCAAGATAGTCGCTTCCTGGTGAAATGGGACTTACTGCCCACTTTCTTATCATCACTCTGGGCTGGTTCCACGTAAGACAGACGAACACGAGGCCTTGCTAGCTCTGGCTGTGAAAAGGCGACCTGCTTCCCATTTTCAACGTCTGTCTTTGCTTCAGATGCATTTTTCACATCCTTCCCAGCTTCTCCTACTTTCAGCGAGCCCTGGGTTTGTGCCACAACTTGAGCTTCTTCAGACTTTCGTACAGTGCGGACTCTCTCGGAATTTTCAATGTTGTTCTGGACTTCCACTCCATCATCAAATATTGGGTTCCTTGTTGCCTTCATCTTCTCTGCCTTCTCTATGTTGTTGACTTTGTGTGGGGTGGAAAAAGCCTGAGTACCCCTGACCACAGAGGCACTTCTTGGCCTCCTCAGCCTCCCTCCCTCCTCCTGTAGTGGCGGAAGAGACAACCCATGACCCAGGCACACCGTCCGTCGACATCTTGGCCTGTCTATCCGAGCTTCCAAGAGAGATGTGTCAGTAGAGTTGAGATTCTGGAAGTCCACGAGAGAAGTATCTGGGGAGTTGTGATTCTGAAGCTTCGGGAGAGTGGTGCCTGGAAAGTGAAGATTCTGAACATTTGAGACAGAGGTGCCTGGAAAGTTGAGAGTCTGAAAGTCCGCAAGCGAGGCATCTGGAGAGTTGAGATTCTGAAGATCCGAGAGTGAGGTGGCTGTGGCGCTGAGGTTCCGAAGGTGTAAGTTATTCGTCTGGGTGCAGAGGTAGCTTCTCAACTCCCCTCGGCCATCCACAGTCACAGGGGCTATGGAATATATCAACTGGGGGGCATAGTACCCAGGCGGCCGACCCGACTCACCCCCCAAACTGACGACCGTGGCATAAACGGGGGGTCTTGGCGCAGAATACCCATTGGGCGTCACATCCAGCCAAGGGTAAGAGGGACGGGGGTTATGTATGTGGTTCTGAAGTCCACTGCCAATGCTTACAGTGTGGGTCTCCGGTTCTCCGCTATGATTTTTACAAGGCGTGTGGTTCTCCAGCAGCCTGTCGTTTCTTAGACAAGGGCTGTGGTTTTCCAGTGTCCCAGCAGCTGAGTTGTATGGAAAGGCATTAGTAAGCATCCTATCATTTTTATCACAGGAGACGTGATTCCCAAGTGCTCTCTCCCTTCTGTTACAAGGGATTCCGCTCTCATTTCTGACACAATTGATGGGGTTCTCAAGTATCCTCTCATTTATAACCGTCTGAGGGGCGTAAGGGCAAGGACAGAGGGACACGGCACTCGGGATGGAAGGACAGGACCCAGGGCGACGCAGGACAGGTGCCGGACGCAGGGCAGGTGATGCAGGCGAGGATAACTGGAGTCCCACACGCACAGAGAGAGGGTCCTGGCATAACTTAGGGGTACTGGTATATATCTGACGGTCTGTAGACGTCATTATTTCCTACTTTACTGGCGCTGGAAGAAAGGACTTGTTGTTGGTGGTACAGATGGTGGTTGTGGTCCTCTTCTAGTTATCTTTTTTCTTGCCCTTCTTCTTCTACCTCTTCTTTTTCTTTCCCTTCCTCTTCTCGTTCTTCTCTTCCTTCTTTTTCTTCTCCTTTTCCTTCTTCGTTCCCTTCTTCCTCTTCTCCTCCTCCTCTCTTCCTTCTCTCCTTTTCTCCCCCTTCCTGTGCCTATTTCCCTACGGCTGCATGTTTTTCTTTCTCCATTTGCCCATTCAGCCCAAGGACGCGCTTCGTATCCTATTCCCACTGACGATTTTCCTCATGAGCTTCCCTCGAGGTGAAAGGCATAACCCCACCATCCACTCACCAGATGGAGTTATTCAGCTTACGGAGTATGTCTTCTGGTAATGATATTTATACAGCTCTTCAGTAAAATGACGTCAATTCTATTTATGCTACGGGAGACTATATTTATTTCATATCTATCAATTTATCTATCTATCTATCTATCACATTTACTTATCCATCCATCCATCTATCTATCTGTCTGTCTGTTTATCACCTATTATCCGTCCATCCATCTATCTATGTCTTTCTATCTATTTATATCATCTATCTACCCATCTATCAATCAATCAATTTATCTATCTATCTTTCTATCTATCCATCCATCCATCCATCTATCTATTTATATATCCATCTATCTATCCGTCTATCAATCAATCTAACTATTTATCTATCTATTCAAAATCTATCCATCAACCTATCTATCCATCCATCCATCCATCCATCTATCTACTTATCTATCTATCTATCTATCAGTAATCATTCACTGTCGCCACTGGTAGGAGAGCAATGTTCACTTTTCTATCTATCCATCCATCCATCCATCTATCTACCAATCTATCTATCTATCTATCAGTAATCAATCACTGTCGCCACTGGTAGGAGAGCAATGTTCACTTCTATCTATCTATCCATCCATCCATCCATCCATCTATCTCCCTAACCAACTATCTACCTACCTATCAATCTATCAGTAATCATTCACTGTCGCCACGGTCAGAAGAGCAATGGTCACCTTTTAATAATTCGTTACCACAATGTTTTTTTTTCAGTTCCGCAGGCCTCTTAAAAACAAAAAACAAAAAAAAACACTACAATAATTCATTCTCCTTTCGCAGTACCACCACGGACTTTTATTTATTATGAATTTATTTTTATTTTATCTTTTCTTTCTTGGCTGAAGGAATGAAGTCAGTTGGATGAAGGTAGTGCACTCCAGTCACCTTCAGAATTCCCTTTTTCGTGGCTGTTTTGATTATTATTATTATTATTATTATTATTATTATGCAGTTAGTTATTTCTATTTTCAGTTTCATCTATTGTTCCTTTGTGGCTGTTTTTATTATTATCATTATTATTATTATTATTTTTATTATTATTATTATTATTATTATTGCTATTATTATTATTATTCAGTCTATTTCCAGTTTTCATTTATTGTTCCTTTAATTTCTCTCTTCCAGGGACGAATTAAAACAGTTATATATCTCCACACCACCCTTCACTTACAGATAAAAACACACACACACCCACTGCCACTTCACCACACACACACAGAGCCGCTTCAAAGGCATCCAATCCCACACACTGCCACCTATACATTGAATCCAGGAGGCTTTTGGCACTGGAAAGGCGGATCGGAACCAACCTTTCCACTTATGCGTACGAAGCGACCCCCAACCTCTCCCAGTTCCCTCCTTATTTTCACCAATTTCTAGGTGTTCTGACGCTTCTAGTAGGGTCATAGGAGTTATATATATCTAGTTCTATTTCTAGGATGACCAGGAGTCGTTACGGTAACAGATATTGGCGTAAAAAGGGAGAAAAGAGGATTTGTTTATGTCGTTTTAGGAGTCTGCCATTTTTCACCAAGTTCCTATACGTGGAAGACGGTCGGGTTCTCATTCCCATCCAGCTCAGAACAACCTTGGCGGGTTAACTTACACCCCTCCCCCCTTCTTCCCTCTCTCTCCTTCCCCCCTTCTTCCCTCTCTCTCCTTCCCCCCTTCTCCCCTCTCTCCTTCCCCCTCTTTCCTCCCCCCCTTCTTCCCTCTCTCTCCTTCCCCCCTTCTTCCCTCTCTTTCCTTCCCCCTTCTTCTCTCTCTCCTTCCCCCTTCTTCCCTCTCTCTCCTTCCTTCCTTCTTCCCTCTCTCTCCTTCCCCCCTTCTTCCCCCTCTTTCCTTCCCCCCTTCTTCCCTCTCTCTCCTTCCCCCTCCCCTTCTTCCCTCTCTCTCTCCTTCCCCCTCTTCTTCTCTCTCCTTCCCCCTCTTCTTCTCTCTCCTTCCCCCCTTCTTCCCCCTCTTTCCTTCCCCCCTTCTTCCCTCTCTCTCCTTCCCCATCCCCTTCTTCCCTCTCTCTCCTTCCCCATCCCCTTCTTCCCTCTCTTTCCTTCCCCCTTCTTTCCCCTCTCTCCTTCCCCCCATCTTCCCTCTCTCTCCCCCCCTTTTTTCCCCTCCGTCTTTCTCCCATTTTCTTCGAACAATAGTCTACAGAACAAGGAAGTAAAAGACAAAAAAAAGAACTTTCAAATCACACGAAACTGGTCTCCGCAGCGCACAAGAACGCAGCGCAGTTGATTAGAAGAAGATGAGCATGCGCAGTCTCTCTCTCTCTCTCTCTCTCTCTCTCTCTCTCTCTCTCTCTCTCTCTCAAGCTTGCAAGAGTAATATAGTCAACTCTGGAACTGTCTCCCTCTGTCTGTATTTCCTACTTCCTATGAAACGCAGTGTGTCCAGGCATCTCGAAATGAACGGATCTTGAATTTGGCTCTCTTTTGTATTGTTTTTGTTTTTATCTTGGAAGGAACTACTGCGGGCTCAGCCTTTGGTTCCTTCTTCCTCGCATAAAAAAAAAATCATTATCATCATCACAATCATCATCATCATCATCACTACAATCATCATCATCATCATCACCATCATCATCATCATCATCATCTTTAAACGGCAGCTCCAATCATATAAACAGTAATATGTGAGAGAGAGAGAGAGAGAGAGAGAGAGAGAGAGAGAGAGAGAGATGAACTGCTGATGGGGGGGTAACTTCCGGCCAGGTAAACTTCAGGTAAGAGGATTAAAAGGCAAGGAAAATGTCACGCTGAAGATGCGCCAAGAGACTGATTTACCTGTGTTGCGCAAGGTGGTGGGTGGGGGAGAAGAGGAGGGGAGGGAGGGTGGAGGGAGAGAAGGGGAGGGGAGGGAGGGTGGAGGGAGAGAAGGGGAGGGGAGGGAGGGTGGAGGGAGAGAAGGGGAGGGGTGAGAGGGTGGGGGTTAGAGAAGGGGAGGGGTGGGAGGGTGGGGGGAAGTGAAGGAGAGCGAAGGGAGGGTGAGGGGAGAAAAAGGTATAAGTTAGAAGGTGGGGGGAGAGAAGGGGAGGGGTGGGAGGGTGGGGGGAGAGAAGGGGAGGGGAGGGAGGATGGGAAGAGAGAAGGGGAAGGATGGGAGGGTGGGGGGAGAGAAAGGGAGCGGAGGGAGGGTGGGGGGAGAGAAGGGGAAGGGTGGGAGGATGGGGGAGAGAAGGGGAGGAGTGGGAGGGTGGGGGAGAGAAGGGGAGGGGTGGTGGGGTGATGATAGGATGGTAGGGAGTGAGAGAAAGGCAGGGGTGTAGGGAGGGTGGGGTTAGGGGGTCATGGTAAGGGAGGGGAGTGAGGGAGTGAGGGTGGGGGTGGAGGGGAGGGGTGGGGTTAGAGGTGACTGATAGTGCATTGTCTCAGGGGGATGGAGTGAAGAGGGGATGAAGGGGAGAAGGAAGAGGGAGGAAGATGAGCGGAAGAAGAGGGGGGAAGATGGGAGGAAGAGGATGTGAGGGAGAGGTGGGGTGAAGAAGGAAGGAAGCAGAAGGAGAGAAGGAAGGAAGAGGAGGTAAGGAAGAAGAGGGGGATGAAGAGGAGGTAGTGGCAGGGGTGGGTAGGGGTGAAAAAGACTGAAATAGTAAGAGGAATGAGATAAAGAGGAAGAGGGAACCAAGACGAAGAGGGGTGACAAGAAAGAGGAGTTTATATATAGACAAGTTAAGACAATATCACGGCTCTACTTCCCTTCCATAGCACTTCTTCGTGACTATCGCTATATTCTTGTGCTATTCTCGATTTTCGGCCAAGTTAGAGGGGCAGGAGTATAGGAGATGAGAGAGAGAGAGAGAGAGAGAGAATGTGTGTGTGTGTGTGTGTGTGTGTGTGTGTGTGTGTGTGTGTGTGTTTCTACATACATACACGTCTTTTAGTTTCCAACATAACAGTATAATCAAACACACACACACACACACACACACACACACACACACACACACACACACACACACCTCTCTCTCTCTCTCTCTCTCTCTCTCTCTCTCTCACAGGGATCCATATCAACACGTTTGCATATGCCAAAAACAGGTTACTCGTCGACTTGAGAATAAATCGGTAAAGAAGAGGTGTTGAGGGGGATGTTAAACCTAGGATAATCTGGCTAGTTATCTATTTATGTCTAATTATCTATCTACTAATCTCTCTCTCTCTCTCTCTCTCTCTCTCTAACCATACCTACCTACCTACTTACCTACCTACCTACCTACCTGCCTACCTACCTATCTTCTAACTCATATACCAACCAATTCTATCCACCAATCTATTTATCTATCTACGTCATCCATGCATCTATCCATTTATCTATCTATCTATCTATCCATCCATCCATGCATCTATCTATCTATCTACCTGTCATCCATGCATCTATCCATTTATCTATCTATCTATGTCTATCTATCTTATCCATGCACCTACCTGTCATTCATTCATCTATCCACTTATCTTTCTATCTATTTATCAATCTGTTTATCTATCTATCTATCCATCTGCCGTCCATGCATCTATCCACTCATCTGTCTGTCTATCTATCTATCTATCTATCTATCTATCTAACCAT
>NC_137069.1:1622500-1630000 GCF_032717465.1 Coenobita brevimanus | reverse complement strand
TCACACCTGTCTCCCCCCATCTCCACCACACCTGTCTCCTCCTCACCACACACCTGATTTACCCAACCACACACGCCTTCCCCACCACCACACACCTGACCAACCCAGCCCTACACCTGCTTCCCCAACCACCACACACCTGCCTACCCCCTACTACTACCACATCTGCCTCACCTGACCTCCACCACTCCTGCCTCACCCACCACCACACAGCTAACCTACTTATCCCCACATCTAGCTCCACCCCCACCACCACCACCACCACAGCTGCCTCCCCCACCACCACACACCTAGCCTAACCATCCCCACACCTCCCCCCACCCTCACCTGCCTTACCCAAGCCTCTGGTGCCTAAGGGGGTGGGCTACCTTGCTCCCGGCCATACAAGAATTACCACAAGGAACCAGAAACAATGTAAGATTCTATATTCTCCTTTCCTCCTCCTCCTCCTCCTCCTAAGAACAACTCCTCCTCCTCCTCCTCCTCCTCCTAAGAACAAATCCTCATTACCGTATACGTTGGAGTTGATCTGCAAATAAGTGAGATTCATTTCCACTTTCCTTATGTACTTCTTCCTCCATCCCCCTCCCCTACACCGTCCCCACACACCTAACCTCCCATCCCCATATCAGCCTTCACACACACACACACACACACACACACACACACACACACACACACACACACACACACGCACACCTCACCTGCCTCCACCCCTACACACATACCTGCCTCACACTAACACTGACCTACCCATCCACACACCTGCTTCCTACCACAAACCTGTCCCACACACATACACACACCTACCTATCCCCCACCACACCTCCCTCTCCCCTCTACACATCTACCTTTCCCCTCCCACTCACACTCCTCACCCTCCACACACCAATCTCACCTCCCCACACACACTCCTCACATCCCCACACACCTCCCTCTCCCCTACCACATACACACCTCCCATCCACACACCTTCCTCCCCACACACCTGCCACTCCCCTCACACACACACCTCACCTATCCAGCCACACACCTGCCACTCCCCTCCCACACACACCTCACCTATCCAGCCACACACCAGCCTGCGGCCACGTCTTACTGCCCCTCAAGTCACACCCCTTACTGTAACCAAAACCCCGACCCGCTGTGGAGGTGAAAATAAGAGGGAAGAATTCAACCCCCCTCTTCATATTTACAAACGACTTATTAGGCAAAGACTTATTACTGGAGGAGTTAGGAAAGACTTAATGTAATCTTCCAAGGTCTTAAGTCTTTCCTGAGCTCAGTAAATTCGCCTGGAGACTGGAATATAATGAAGTAAAAAATAATGAAGACTTTAATTGTGTGTGAAAAAAATGCCAGGAAGAAATATATAAGGATAAGAGTGTAAGAAGGAATTTCCAAGGTGATTATGTTTTCCTTAAGGTTTGTGTTAATGACTATAAGAGGCTGTAAAGAGAGAGGAAGGAGCAGCTGGTCCTGTCACGAAGAAGTGGAGGTGGGGGAGGAGGAGAGGAGGAGGAAGGAGAGGAGGAGGAGGAAAGAGAAAGAGAGAGAGAGAAAGACACACACACACACACACACACACACACACACACACACACGCAAGTACCGTCTCACCCACACACTCAGTTCACCCACCCCACCTGCACTGAACCCCACACTACCCCATTCACCCAACCATCCCACCCACCCACCATCCAAATACCATCTCACCTCTCTCTCTCTCTCTCTCTCTCTCTCTCTCTCTCTCTCTCTCTCTCTCTCTCTCACGCATGAACACACACACACCCTCGACGTTCACTGCTATTCTGCCTTTCAAACAGTTTCCCTGTTATATTCGTGTGTGTGTGTGTGTGTGTGTGTGTGTGTGTGTGTGTGTAATGGGATGGGTGGGTATGTGGGTGTGAGTATATTCGTATGAGAGATAGGGTGGATGGGTGGTGGAGTGGGGTGTGTGGGGGTGGGGCTGGCTGGCAGGGGGTGGTGGAGGTGGGTGGAAGAGTGGGTGTGACTGGTGGAGGGTGGGTGGGTAGGGGGGGGAGGGGTTGGCATTTCCTTTCTGGTCACATACGCACGCACGCACATGCATACACACATACCGTACGCGCACACAGACAACAGATGCCCTCACACACACACAAACAACTACACACACACACACACACACACACACACACACACACACACACACACACACACACAGAGAATTATAGCTAGGGAAATACGGTCGTGTTGAAGGCCTTCCAAAATAATATCATCATCATCATCATCATCATCATCATCATCATCATCATCACCACCACCACCACCACCACCACCACCACCACCACTACACAAAAATATCATTACAGTACTAAAGGCACTTAAGTACATCAGCTTAGCACATTTTTCAGTACTTCACATTACCTGGCCTCTGATTGTGCTCTGAAGGCGGAAGTACTCACCTGAAAAGAGAGAGAAAACTAATTAAGTACAGGTAAGCATATGATTGGAGGTGATACGACACACACACACACACACACACACACACACACACACACACACACACACACACACACACATGGCGCGCGCGGGTGTAACGACGTCAATTTAGAGGAGAGGCCAATAACACCAGTGGAGAGAGAGAGAGAGAGAGAGAGAGAGAGAGAGAGAGAGAGAGAGAGAGAGAGAGAGAGAAAGATGGTGATAGTTCAAGAGAGGATGCTGTCTGTCTGTCAGGCCAAACGGACCCATCAACTGCATGCAAACAACTGCTCCTACATGGCTGTCCCGTGCAGTGAACCCATGATCCCTTGTGGCAGACAGCGCCTCACCACAGCGAGGCGCGGGGCATAGTGTGGAGGTTTGGTTCCTGGATGGACGCCGCATTTGCAACTCTATTCAGTTAACACGGGAACTATAGCAGGCTCCACTTCATCCAGCAAACTGGTTATATGGTTACCACTCAGCGTTGTAAAGGGTTTCCTGGATAACACGAAATCATTAGGCTTGTAACTCAGAGTAGGTGAGAAGAGTGATAAAGAGACTGCAAAGAAAGGGAAAGGAAAAGGAGAAGTACGAAGAGAGAGACAATGAGAGAGGGGATGGAAGAAGTAGGCAGCACTACATCATGTGAGCGGATGATGGTCGCCAACACCTACCACCAATGAGAGAGAGAGAGAGAGAGAGAGAGAGAGAGAGAGAGAGAGAGAGAGAGAGAGAGGAGGGGGTCAGGGTTGGGGGTGGCTGGGTGGGTATGGCACTGGCCTGGCGCTCGGGGGGTGTTCTGGGGTGGGTTCGAGCCCCCTAGACTTCCACTGAATTTGTGAGTGGTTATTCACAAGCTAACACACCTGTTCATTTATATACACCTGTCTTGAGGTAATAAACACCTGGCTATATCACTCTCTCCCGTCCACTTTTATTTCTTACCTGTCTACCCTTCCATCTTCACACCTGTGCAATCTCCATCCACTTCTCCATCACTCCACTTCTAAGTCTGTCCCCCTCTCCACCTCTCTACTCCCCTCCACTCTTCCTCCTTCCACCCCCTACCTCCTCTCCATACCTTCCTCCACCTACTCTACCCCCCTCCACTTTCCACTCAAACTATATCCACCAACACAGCCAACTCTCCCTCTGTTCTTCTCCCTCCCTTCACTCCACCCTTCCCCACTCCACCTTACCCTATTAACTTCCACCCCTCCACCCCTCAGTTTAACCCCCCTCCCTCTTCCCCTGTCAATCCCTCCATTTCTTCCCATGTCATTATCTTACTACCTTACCCTACCCTACCCTACCCTATCCTACCCTATCCTATCAAGTTCATCCACTCTCTTTCCCTACCCTATCCAACCCAGTCCTATCCTGTCCAATCCCTCCCCTACCCTACCCTACCCTATCCTTCGCTCCTCATCCTACCCTATCCTACCCTACCCTACCCTATCCAGTTCCTCCCCTCTCTATCCCTACCCTATCCTACCCTGTCCTATCCTATCCAACCCTTTCCCTCCCCTACCCTACCCTTCCCTCCCCAACCCAACCGTACCCTACCCTTCCCTCCCCAACCCAACCGTACCCTACCCTACCGTGCCCTACCTTACCTTACCTTACCCTACCCTACCCTTCCCAACCCAACCCTACCCTACCCTACCCTACCGCTGCTTCTTGGCGGGTAAATAAAACTACACTCCGTTCACTCTAACTTGGCCTAAATTTGGTATCTCTCCACGTTGAACCCTCAGCTAAAACGAGAGATTAACACTAGAATAGGGTGCTAGTCACGAAGAAGTGCTATGGAAAGGGTGTGGAGCCGTAGTATTGTCTTTTTATTTCTTTTTTCTCCCACTGAGCTACGTGAAATAAGCTGCAAAAGGACGAAAATCTGGGCCAAGTTAAAAGGAAAGAACTATGGTATATTCCGGGAGTCAAAGACAAGGATAGACACTCCCCTCCCCTTTCCTATCCCCTACCCCCTATCCCGGCTATCCGACCCCCTCACCCCTCCCCTCCTGCCCCCACCATACCCCCCCACCGTCACCCTCCCCTACCACATCCCATCCCTTCCAGCCCATACCTACCTACCTACCTACCTAGCCTTCTCTCCCTTTTTTTTTTTACCCTACCTTCCCTCCCCCAGCCTCCCCATCCGTCTTACCTTCTCTCACCCCCTCCAACCCTCCCCCTCTCCCCCAGTCTATCCCCCATCTCACTACTTTCCTCCCTACCCTCCTTCCCCACTCCCTCACCCCTAACTATCCTACCCTAGCCTCCCCTCTCCCTTCTCCCCTACCCTACCCCACCAATTTTCACCCCTCTAGTTCTCTACCAACCCCCTCCCACAACCCCACCCCTCCCTTCTCACCGTCCCTCTCCCCTCACTCCCTCCCTTCTCCCCCTCCCTAAACTACCCTATCAAATTCCACCCCTTAGTCTATACTCATCTCCCTACCCCTTCCTTCCCCTTCCCTACCCTACTCTTCCACTCCCCTCTTCTCCCCTTCTCTTCCCTCCCCTCCCGCAGTCACAACACTCTCTACTCTCCTCCCCATCCCCACCCATACCTTAACTTCCACTCCCAGTCATTACACTCTCCCCTCCCCTCCCTTTCCCTCCCCAACCCATACCCTATCCTACCCCTTCATCTCGAACTATTACAACCCGTCCACTCCCTTCCCATCCCCTCCCCTCCCCTCCATCCCATCCCACCATCCCAACCATTACACCCCCTCCACAACTCCCTACCCCTCCCCTCCCCTCCCCAACCCCTATACCCCACCCCACCACAACTTCCCCCTACCCTTTCCCTGCCCTACGTTACCCCTTCATCCCATCCCACCATCCCAACCATTACAGTCCTCCCCTCCCCTCCCTTCCCCTCCCCTACCTTACCCTTCCATCCCCTCCTCCTCCCTTCCCCTACCCAACCCCATCCCACCACAACTTCCCCTTACCCCTTCCCTGCCCTACGATACCCCCTTCATCCCACCTCACCATCCCAATCATTACACCCCTCCCCTCCCCAACCTCCCCCGTCTCTTCCCCTCCCCTCCCCTCCCCTACCCAACCCCATCCCTCCACAACTTCCCCCTACCCCCTCCCTGCCCTACGATACCCCCTTCATCCCACCTCACCATCCCAATCATTACACCCCTCCCCTCCCCAACCTCCCCCATCTCCTCCTCTCTCCCCTTCCCCTCCCCCCCTCCACAATGCCCGGATGCCACAGGAGGGGCGCATCCAAGGTCAGGGCTTAGAACCTCATTGTGTAAGGAAGAGAGGAGGGGGATGCCAGACGAGAGGGGGGGGGGAGAGAGACTTGGTGGCTGGGGGGGGGCTAGGTGGGGTGGTCGGTAGGGTACTCTGATGGGAACCTTATGGAACAGGGGTTGTAATTTCTCAGACACAGGAATCTCCACTGTGGTTAACCCTTGCGACCACCATCCACTCACTTGATGTAGTGCTGCCTATTTCTTCCCTCACCCTTAACACTGTTTTTCTTACTGCTAGTGCTACTATTACTACTACCCCTATACTGCTACGACGAATATTATGATTACTACCACCACCACTACTACCACCACCACCACCACCACCACCAAGAGATTAACGCTAGAATTTGGTGCTAGTCACGAAGAAGTGCTATGAGATGGATGGCGAGGTGTAGCACGTATTTTCTGCCTAACAACAACTAACCAAACCATTTTCCTCGTCCGCCCATCCGTATTCCCTCATTTCTCTCCGTATTTCCTCGCCCGTAAACTCTCTTCTTCTCGTCCGTATTTTCGTACATGTCCGTATTTTTCCGTCCGTATTTCTGCTTTTATCTTTTTATGCACGTATGTCCGTTGACTTCCATATATGCCCGTCTCCTTGGTTACCAGTTAGCTCCCCTCCCTCCCCTCCCCCTACCCCTCCTCTCCCTTTCGACCTCCCACCCTCCCTTCATCCTTCCCTCCCTTCCCCACCTAAACTCCCTCCCTTCCTCCCCTCCCCTCCCCTCCCCTCCCCAACAGCCATCTCTACAAGTCTATGTCCTTCACCCTGAACCTTTCCTCCCCTCCCCTCCCCTCCCCTCCCCTCCCCTTCACGTTCTTCCTCCCCTCCCCTTCCCCTCCCCTCCTCCTCCTTACCTAACCTTCTTCCTCCCCCGCCTCCTCCACGTTCCTCCTCCCCTCCCTCACCCCTTTTTCCCCTTCCCTCCCCATCTCTTCCCCTTCATGTATTCTTCCCTATCCCTCATCTACCTATCTCAACCTACCTACCTACCTATTATATCAGTCTACCAATCTATTAACCTACCGATCTATCTATCTAAATATTCTCTCTCTCTCTCTCTCTCTCTCTCTCTCTCTCTATCTATCTATCTATCTATCCATCCATCCATCTATATATATATGCCCATTTACCTCTATCCATCCATATATCCATCTATCTATCTATCTATATCTATCTGTCTACCTTTATACCTTTATGTGTCTATCTATCTATCTATCCATCTGTCTGTCTATCTACCTATCTATCTATTTACCTATCTACCTTTGCTCTCCCTGCCTTTCCTTTCAAACCCCACCTGCACCCATCCTCCCACAACCATTTTCTCTCACTTCCTCGCTCACTCTCTCACTTTCTCGCTCACTTCCTCGCTTCCTCGCTCACTTCCTCGCTCACTTCCTCACTTCCTCGCTCACTCTCCCACTTCCTCGCTCACTCTCTCACTTTCCTCGCTCACTCTCTCACTTCCTCGCTCACTCTCTCACTTCCTCGCTCACTCTCTCACTTCCTCGCTCACTCTCTCACTCCCTCGCTCACTCTCTCACTTCCTCGCTCACTCCCTCACTTCCTCGCTTACTCTCTCACTTTCCTCGCTCACTCTCTCACATTCCTCTCACGTACCCTAATTCTTCTTCTCTTTCTCCTTCTTCCTTTGACATCCCTCAGGCGTGACTCTCTCTCTCTCTCTCTCTCTCACTCTCTCTCTCTCTCTCTTTCTGTTATTTGCTCTTTCTTTTTTTCTTT
>NC_137069.1:1612500-1617500 GCF_032717465.1 Coenobita brevimanus | reverse complement strand
ATCTATCTATTAACCAAGATCTGTCCATATATATCTATCCATCCATCTATCTATATATCCATTCATCCATCCATCTATCTAACAACCCATCCATCCACCTACCTACCTACCTACCTACCTACCTACCTACCTACCTATCTATCAATCAATCAATCAATCTATCTATCTATCTAACTACGTATCTATCTATCTAACTACCTATCTATCTATCAATCTATCCATCCATAATCATCTAAACTAAAAGGATTAACAGAAGTCGAGATCAGATTCTTTCCCCATTAGCCTTCCACACCTGACATACCCACCCCTTCTCACCCCTTCCTCTCCTCTCCTCCCCTCCCTCTCCACCTTTTGACATAACCCCCGCCCCCTCCCCTCCCCTCCCCCACCTAAATCAGGGTCTCGTGATGCCCCTGCCTGGTCTGTACCCCGCCTGGCCACGCTTCTGATGACAAAAAGTGGACCTGAGTGAGGGAACCTGTGTGCCAACCCTTTATAAAAACGCACACACACACATACATACACGCAGATACATACATACATACATACACGTAGATACATACATACATACACACACATCTTCCCTATAAAAGGCACACACATCTCCCTTACAAACACACACACACACACACACACACACACACACACACACACACACACACACACAAAGAATGATGAGAGAAAATTGTACCTGACTTAAAATGACCTAAGCTGACCCCACCTGACCCCCCCCGTGACTGACAAGACCTCCAGACCGAACACCACAACTCACTCTCTCTCTCTCTCACACACACAAGCAATACATACTCCTCTCTCTCTCTTTCTCTCTCTCACACACACACACACACACACACACACACACACACACACACACACACACACACACGAGCAATACAGACCCCCCCTCTCTCCCTCTCACACACACACACACACACACACACACACGAGCAATACATCCCCCCCCCCTCTCTCTCTCTCTCTCTCTCTCTCTCTCTCTCTCTCTCACACACACTTTGACCTCATCCTGTGTCTTGACCTCCCTCTCTCTCTCCCGTGTTAGTCTAACCTTTTCTTGCGCTTTTCTTGGTCCTCTGAAAGATTGCGTAAGTGGGAAGTTGTGTTGCACGAGTTTGCACGCACATGCACTCACGGACGCACGCATTCTCGGCCGCACGCACACAAATGGAAAAAAGTAATGCGTGTGCTGTTGTTGTCGTTTTTGTTATTATTATTATTATTATTATTATTATTTATTATTATTATTATTCAGTAGTAGTAGTAGTAGTAGTAGTAGTGCTATCTTACACACACACACACACACACACACACACACACACACACACACACACACACACACACACACACACACAAACCTCACTTGCATCGAGCGCGCGGGTGTAAAAATAAGTCCTCGTACTGAAAGGGTTAATGACAAACACAGGAGGGCACTTACGGAAATCCTCTCCAGAAGTTTACCTTTTCTGGAAGACGGGGGGCAAGGTGTGTGTGTGTGTGTGTGTGTGTGTGTGTGTGTGTGTGTGTGTGTGTGTGTGTGTGTGTTATGAGAAGATACGTTGAGAATGATTTTTTTTAATGCAAGGAAGAAGGAACCAAAGGCCAGGAGCCCGCAAACCGTTCCTTCCAAGAAAAACAAAAAAAAAACAATACAAAAGAGAGCCAGACTCAAGATCCGTTCATTTCGAGATGCCTGGACACACTGCGTTTGAAAGACTGGAGATCATAGGAAGTAGGAAATACAGACAGAGGGTGACAGTTCCACACGTACAGGAAAGTCATTATCATCATCATCATCATCATTATTATTATCATCATTATCAACAGCAGCAGCAACAGCAGCATTATCATCATTATCATCATCATCATTATCATTCCTGTTTCTCATTAGGGGGATGGAAGTTGCAGGAGTGGTGTGGATGGGGGTGAGAGGAGGGGATCTGTCGGGGTGTTGGCAATGTTGGAAGGGGTTGGGGGGGAAGGGAGAAGTTTTCGAAGGTGGTGGCAGTGCAGGGGGGGGGGTGGAGCAGGGGGAGAGGGAGTTTGTGGGTGTTGGGGCAGTGTTGGGAGGGGAAGGGGGAGGGGTAGGGGGGATATGTAGGATTGGCGGGAGGGAAGGATGGGGACTTGTGTGTGTGGGGGAGGGGGAAGAAGGAGGGGTACCTATGGAGATGATGTTAGTGTTGGAAAGGGGAGGGGGAGGGGAACGTGGAACAGTGATGGCAGAATGAGGGGGAGGGGGCAAGAGGGGAATGGGGAAGAGGGGATAGGGGGAAGAGGGGAGAAGGAAGAGGGGAGATGGGGAAGAGGGGAGAAAGAAGAGGGGATAGGGAGAGATGGGAGAAGGACGAGGGGAGTGGGGGTAGAGGGGAGAGGGGAGAGGGGGAAGAGGGGAGAGGGGGTAGAGGGGAGAGGGGGAAGAGGGGAGAGGGGGAAAGGAAGGGAGGGAGTAGTAGTGGGGGGCGGTGGCAAGTACAGTAGAGTAACATCCAAGTGACCCTGCTTCTCATTCACCTGACACAGCGTGGGAAATAAGGCTGAGAAATCTTGAAGGGAGACGAGGTGAGGTGAGGCAGGTATGACAGGTGTGTAAAGAAAAAATTAAGGTAAAAAAAATATATATATAAACAAAAAAAGTACAAAAAAGGGTAAAAGTTAAATAAGAAAACAGCTTTATGAAGAAAAATGCCTCAGTGCTACCACGTGAAGGCGTCCCTCTGTACCAAGGATAGAAGTCACATGATCGTTTGCCAATCCCAGGCCAGCTCAGTGTGCTCCCCTCCCTGATTAACAATGGACTCGCCCGGCCATTAAGATTAATTACATGGGCTAATGACCACCGGAAGTAGGCGAAGATGAGTCAACAGGGCTATTCATTCCGGAGGAGGAGGAGGAGGAGGAGGTGAAGGAAGTTAAAAGGAGGAGGAGGTGTAGGGAGATAAGATGAAAGGAGGAGAAAATATGGAGATGAAGGGTGTAATGATGATGATGATGATGATGATGATGATGATGATGACGTGTGCCAAGGGACCTAGCCCACTGCTTCACTGCATCTACTTTTCATTTAGGCCACGTATGTCCCGCTTGTATTCCTAACGCATCATATCAGAGACACAAATTTACACACACACACACACACACACACACACACACACACACACACACGTTTCATTATCTTACGCACACACCTGCCAAGTCTTTACGTACACACCTGTCTCATCATCTTACGCACACAGCTGTTATAATCTTGCGCAAACAGCTGTCACCAAAGCTTAAACACACACACACACACACACACACACACACACACACACACACACACACACACACATACACACCTATCTCATCAATCTTACGCATCCACCTGTGCCCTATCTTACGAATTCTTGCTGCCTCCTGTCCATATTTCCTGTGTGTGTGTGTGTGTGTGTGTGTGTGTGTGTGTGTGAGGATGTGTACTGTTAGGTGTGTGTGTGTGTTAAGTATGCGCGTGTGTGTTCGTGTCTGTATGTATGTTTGCGGGTTTGTTCTGTGTGTGTGTGTGTGTGTGTGTGTGTGTGTGTGTGTGTGTGTGTGTGTGTGTGTGTGTGTGTGTGTGTGTGTGTGTGTGTGTGTGTGTGTGTACAATCTTACCTGGAACTAGGCTGCGTAATCTTCAGTCTCATCTTGGCGTCGTCTTCATCTTGGTGACAATGTCCTCCTCTCTCTCTCTCTCTCCTTCTACACACTCCACTACACACACCACGTCGGTATGTGGCCGGGAATTCCTCTGCCAACACTACACACTCACATCACTAGTACTATCTCTGTGTCAAACTCGCGTATAATTACTACACACTCTATTACCAACTCAAGTCTTGCTTTGTTTTACTACACACACTTAGTGCCAACACCTGTAAAGTTGTATTGGTTCATGTTCTTCACTAACAATACACACTCACTGCCAACACCGGTATAATTAGTTTGATCATTTACTGCCAACACTATTGTAGTTCCAGTATGCACAATGCCAACACCACTCAAGTTATCGTTGTTTGTTGGCATAATTCCACTACAAACACTGGTCTGTTCGTACTGGTATGTGGGTATAATTCCCCCCTACCCACTACACACACTGCCAACACCACTGCAAGTATTCCAGAATGTGTGTGTGCATAATTTAACAATCACTACACACACTTTACCAACACCGATCCAAGTATTTCAGTATGTGTGTATAACTTCTTACCAATCACTGCACACTCACTGCCAACACCACTGCCAGTATTCCAGAAAGTGTGTTTGTGTGTGTGTGTATAATTTAAATCACTACACACACACTGCCAACACCGATCCAAGTACTGCGGTGTGTATATCTTCTTACCAATCACTGCACACTAGCTACCAACACCGGTCTAGGTCATCTCAGTCTGTGGGCATCATTCCTACACACCCCACTACACACACACACTACCAACACCACACTGCTCATTTACAAGGCACACAGAGAGAGAGAGAGCACCATCCCACCTCCAGCATTATAACACTATGAGAGAAATTCCATCATGAAGCACACTGAACACCAACAGGAAACTCCATCTCCCCCGAACACTGTGCACACGTGAGCACCTGAGAGCACTGAGCACCACCTGAGCACACTAAAAAGCCGGTCACATCGCAGGTAAAGACGAGGAGGACACCCACACCTGGACCCGGCAGAGAGTTAACTGTTCTCAGGTAGGTAGGCAGGTAGGCAGGCAGGCAGGGTGAGGCAGCGAGGATCCTATTCACAAAAGGATACCAAGTACGTTTAAGCCCCACAGCCATCCAATCCTACCACGCATCCTATCCTTGTCATATAGTTTCGCCGCATCATTCACTCTAGTATGGTTCTAAAATGCATGGTAGGTGCGTGAGAGAGGAAAAATGAATCAGAAAAGGCAATCCAACGCTTAAGATTAAAATTCTTCAGGTATACCGCCGCAAGTCTTAGAGCTCAACCCTCC
>NC_137069.1:1602500-1605000 GCF_032717465.1 Coenobita brevimanus | reverse complement strand
TACATACATAGAACACACATACATACATACATACATACATAGAACACACATACATACATACATAGAACACACATACATACATACATACATAGAACACACATACATACATACATAGAACACACATACATACATACATACATACATAGAACACACATACATACATACATAGAACACACATACATACATACATACATACATACATACATACATACATAGAACACACATACATACATACACACATACATGCAAACATACACAGCTACATAAAATAAAAAATAATTAAATACACTAAATTAAAATATATATATAAATATAAATCATAAATAATAATATAAATAAATAATAATATGAATAAATAGAATGAAAGAAAAGAATTACCTCCCAAAGTACAAATATATCAACATTAATAAAACAGAGAAGAATAAAGGATATAAAGAGAATGAATACAGTAAGGAAACTGGCGGAAAAGAAAGAATATAGCTAGGAAAGGGGTATAAGGGAGGCGACTAGGACCACGAATATAGGTGTGTGTGTGTGTGTGTGTGTGTGTGTGTGTGTGTGTGTGTGTGTGTGTGTGTGTGTGAGTGAAAATGTACCTAGTGAAGCGTGTCCCGGTCACACAGGAAAGGTAGTAAGTAGGTAGGTAGGGGTAGGTAGGTCGTAGGTAGGTAGGTAAGTAGGTAGTTAGTAGACTGAAAGGTAGTAAGAAGGTAGACTGACTGTGGGTAGTTCGTAAGTAGGTAGGTATGTCAGGTAGGTAGTAAGTAGGTAAGTGTAAGTAGGCAGTAATAGGTAGGTAGGTAGGTAGGTAGGTTGGTAAGTAGGTAGTAAACAGGTCGGTTGTTTAAGCAGGTAAGCAGGAAGTAGGCAGTAAGTAGATCCTGTCACTGGAAGGGGTTTTGTGTGTGTGTGTGTGTGTGTGTGTGTGTGTGTGTGTGTGTGTGTGTGTGTGTGTGTGTGTGTGTGTGTGTGTGAGAGAGAGAGAGAGAGAGAGAGATCAAAATTCGGAGGGAAAACCTAAAATTCGGACATGTAAGGACCCCCGACTATGAGCTCGTAGGCGAAAGACGGTACGCTAAAGACATGAGGCAAAGCGTAGTGGTATTAGACAAAGAATAGGATTGTCACCTTTAAGTCTCGGTCTCGTGTCCTGTCTCTTTAATTCTCTCTCTCTCTCTCTCTCTCTCTCTCTCTCTCTCTCTCTCTCTCTCTATTTCCAGTTTCCTTCCTCCCTCACTTCACCCCCTCCATTCCTCCTCTTCCTCCCTCCTCGTTCCTTCTCCCTTTCCTTCCCATATTTTCTACCTCTTCCTGTTTCTCTTCCTCCTCCTCCTCCTCCTCCTCCTCTTCCTCCTCCTCCTCTAGCAAAGATCACCCTAAGACAGACATAACTTTTGACGACGCTGTATATTATTACTATTATTATTATTATTATTATTATTATTGATTATTATTATTATTTATTATCACTATTATTATTATTATTGTGGTTGGTTTTGTTATTATTATTATTATTATTATTATTATTATTTTTACACCAACATACATTTCACATAACATACGACAGCATACTAACACATCATAGGCAGGAATATGCTAGTAACGAAGAAGTGCCAATGGTAGCTGCCTACGAATACACGATTATTATCTAGCAACAAATATGCCTAACTATATAACTTCTATCTATCAATCTCTCTCTCTCTCTCTCTCTCTCTCTCTCTCTCTCTCTCTCTCTCTCTCGTATAAATATTCAGATATACACTAGTCACGAAGAAGTGCTAATGGGAGCCTCACAGGACCACCAGAGTACGGAGCCCTTCCAGGAGACGAATTATGCTGAATCGTTCGTAAAATGAGACATGAATCAGAGGAGGAAGAGGGACGGGAAGAGACAGAGGAAGAGACACAGGAAGACCGACAAAGAGATAGATAAAGATTGATAAACTGATAGATGTAAATAGATAATAAAGATGGGAACGGTAGGTAAGCAGGTAGGTAGGTAGGGAGGTAAGTAGGTAGGTAGGTAGGTAGGTACGAATAGATACAGATATACACAGAGGAAGGCAGGTAGGTAGGTAGGTATAGATATAAATAGATAGAGAAAGGAAGGAAGGCAGGCAGGCAGGCAGGCAGGCAGGTAGGTAGGTAGGTAGGCAGGTAAAGACAGACAGATAGACAGACAGAGACACAAATAGATAGATAGGTAGATAGATAGATGGATATGGTGGGATAGACCAATGGAGTTAAGGTGGATTCAGACAGACGGATAGACAGAGATAGATAGATGGGTAGGGAGACAGAAATGGAGATAGACAGCGATAGACAGAGAGATAGACAGATAGATACAAATACTACGACAGGGATAGATAGATAGATAGATAGATGGATAGACAGATAAACAATGAGTGATAGATAGAATGGATGGATAGATAGATGGATGAAAGACAATGAATGAAGTGTAAGGTTAGAAAGGAGAGAGAGAACTGTGTGCGAGAGAGAG
>NC_137069.1:1592500-1597500 GCF_032717465.1 Coenobita brevimanus | reverse complement strand
TGAGCATTTGTGAACGTGTAGATTCTTGTCTGTGTGTGTGTGTGTGTGTGTGTGTGTGTGTGTGTGTACGTCGTCTCAGTAATCCAACCTCCGTCGTTCACACAAACACAAACTTCAGAGGTCAGTCACACAACAAGAAATCTGACCTGTCCCAACCCCTTCCCGACAAGGACGCACTATCTACCTACCTATCTATCAATTTATCTATCTATCTATCTGCCTATCTATTTGTCTATCTATCTATCTATCTATTTGGTTAACCCCATCAGGACGAGGATGCACTATCAAACTTTCAGTGGGATGGGACTGAATGAGACTTGTAAATACAGGATCTCTCTCTCTCTCTCTCTCTCTCTCTCTCTCTCTCTCTCTCTCTCTCTCTCTCTCTCTCTCTCTCTCTCTCTCTCTCTCTCTCTCTCTCTCTCTCTCAATATATTTTTGACTCGCGATTTTTTTAGCGTAGTCCACACACACACACACACACACACACACACACACACACACACACACACACACACACACACATACACACACACACACATACACACACACACACACACACACACACACACACACAGACCCGAAAGACAGTCCAAGTCGGGCCCAAACTGCTGTAGAGTTAAAATTTCCACAAAATCTCCCTAACACCTCTTCCTTAGCGATTTATTCTACAAACTACCCATTCATACCCACTCTGTTTTTTTTTTGCTTTTTAATGTTGCCGTTTTTTGTTTTCTTTTTGTTTTTTAATGTAGACACAGATTGATTAACACACAAGAATTTAGTAACGAAGGTGAATCAGGAATAAACCGCTATGGAGAAGGTGTTAAGTGCCCGTGCTCTCGTCATACGATTTTTCTAACCCTAGGATGGACGTACTGAACAGAAGGGGTTAGGCTGAGGCCCGTAAAATATCGATTAACGAAGCTCCCTAACACCTTTTCCTAAGCGATTTATTTTGCTCATTACACCTTACTGTCCTTTGCTATATTCAGACGGTTTTTCTCACTCTAGGACGGACGTATTGAACAGGAGGGGTTAGACTGAGGCAAGCAAAATGCCGATTAAGAAGCTCCCTAACACCTTTTCCTAAGCGATTTATTTTGCTTATTACACTTTACTGTCTTATTTTTCGTTATATAAATCATTCTATCATCGCCATACTATCCATAAATAACGTACACAAGGATATTAACCAGCCACAACCAAAAACTAAATCGCTAAGGAAAATGTGTTAGGGTGCTTCCTTCAAAGGCGAGAATACGGGCCAGGATGAAGAAAGTCGTCTGGAGTGTGTGTGTGTGTGTGTGTGTGTGTGTGTGTGTGTGTGTGTGTGTGTGTGTGTGTGTGTGTGTGTGTGTGTGTGTGTGTGTGTGTGTGTGTGTGTGTGTGTGTGTGTGTGTGTGTGTGTGTGTTAATCACGAAAGACACCTACACACTCCAAGTCACGAAGAAGTGCACTGATGAATAAGTTTTTTTCAAAGTCACGATCTTCGCGCAGAAAATAAACCACTGACAGTCAGGCTTTAGGAGTATAATTTTCCTTCCAAGTCTCAATCTTCGCCTAGAAAAAAAAAATAGTGATAGTTTGCTTATACATCATGAAAGCCACCAAATATACACACATCCACGAAGAATAAGCCTTTGGTTCTTCGTTTTTTCAAAGTCACAATCTTCGCATAAAAAAAGATCACTGAAAGCTGGTTTGAATTTGGGACATCACAAAAAAAAAAATTGCTTTCACAATAATAATAATAATAATAATAATAATAATGTTTGGCATATCCTTGGTTTATCCGTTTTTCTAAGTCCAAACCTTCGCCAAGAACACGTACAAGCGACTGTCAGAACTTTACCTCCCACGCACCCACGCACACACACACCCAACACTGTCCTCCCACACCACACACTACACTCAACACCCCAACACACACACAAACACATGCACACATACACACACACTCACTGCCAACCCACCACCTACACATGACAACTAGCAATTATGTTTTAGCTTACTTTTACGTATTAAATAATGTGGAATTTTGTTAACTAATATTCTTCGTTATGAGAGGACTGATAGGTTTGTGGATTGGTGAGATTAGGATGGTGAGATTAGGAGAGATGAGCTTAGAAAGGGGGAGATAAAGACGAACTGGCATCCTTCTCTCTGTGCCCTCCCTCCCTTCCCCTCGCCCCTCCTTCCTCCCCCTCCCCCCACCTAGACAGTAACCACCCCCACACTCATATCTACCACGCCTCTCTCCCTCTCTCTTGTAGGGGAGAGAGAGAGTGGCAGCCCAGAGACGGAGTGAGAGGAAGAGAGACACAGGATGAGGTGGAGAGACGGAGTGACAGGAGGAGACAGACACAGGATGAGGTGGAGAGACGGAGTGACAGGAGGAGACAGACACAGGACGAGGTGGAGAGATGGAGTGACAGGAGGAGACAGACACAGGACGAGGTGGAGAGATAATATTGGTAGATTTGCTGGGATTGGATGGAACAGGCATACAGCTAATAGGACAGAGTAGAGGAACACGTGATGATGATGATGATGATGATGATGATGATGATGACGATGATGATGATGATGATGATGATGATGATGATGATGATGATGATGCAGGAAGAGCTCACTAGGCTTTGACAGGATTGTAAGTGTAAACGAATTTTTGAGCACAACTGTACGTGAGAAAACACCCCTACACATAATGAAATATACACACATGTACACCTCTGCTTCCCACAGTCACCATGTGTACACAGGCTACGAGGGAGGAGGGGGAGGAAAGGGGTGAGAGGAGGGGAAGAAAAAATGGAGGAAGGGAGAGGGGAAAGAGAGGGAGAAGGGGGGGGCGAGCAATACTGGAGGAAGGAAGGAGAGGGGGAGAGCAGAATGGGAAGGAAGAGGAAAGAATGGAAGGCAGGGGAGTGACTGAAATGTCGGGAGAGCCGGGGTGGGGAGGAAGGGGAGACGGGGAGGGTAGGGAGGGGAAAGGGAGAAGGGGGAAGCGTAGGGAGGGGAAAAAGAAAAGATGAATCGAAAGGGTGGGAAAATAGAAAGTGAGGCTGGGAAGAGTGAAAGGGAAATGAGATGGAGGGGAAAGGAAGGGGGGAGGGGAGGAGGGAATAAAAGGGGGAAGGGGGAGCAGGGGAGGGGGACGAGAAGGGGAGGGGGAGGGGAAATAAAAGAGGGGAGGGGAGGGGAGGGGTGCATGCTTCCGCGAGATGTAACCACCCTTCCGTTTACTCCCTCTCTCTTCCTTCCTCTGACATCATACTGACTTCCCCTTCATCTCTCTCTCTCTCTCTCTCTCTCTCTCTCTCTCACTCTCTCTCTCTCTCTCTCTCTCACACACACACACACACACACACACACACACACACACACACACACACACACACACTCCCTTTCTATTTCTTCCCCACACTTCTTCGTTTTCTTATTTTCCCTAAACCCATGACAAACTTTGATTTACTTTTTCCAATTTTCTTTAACATAACAGGTGGTGGACTGACTCTCATAGGCTAATATAAACCGGAATTATAAAGAACGATACCAAGAAATCTGAGTTTGTGGCTAGACTATGAGGTTGATAGAGGATTCCATGGGCTTCTTGTTGCTGTCTGATGAGTGTCTGGCCCAATTCGATGCTGTTAATAGTTCCTCTGTTACCATACTTCCTCGTTCACTTTCCTCTGCTTCCTACCACATACCAACTTCAGATAAAAAAAAAGTTATGATGCCAACTTTGAACGCGATTTTTTTTATGCATATGATTTGGGTTTGCCCATGTGGAGAGGATGGAGAGCGAGAGACTAACTAGGAGAGTGTGAGTGAAGTGGAAGGGGTAAGGGAGGGGGAAGATACGATGATTCGATGGAGGGATGGAGTAGAGGGGTATATGAGAGAGAGGTGGGGTGAAAGTTGCGGGAAGGCAGCGAAATGGCAGGGGACAGGGCGACATGGAGGCGATTTGTTTGTGGCCACCCCTTTCGGGATTAAGGTGTCTGGCTACAGATAGATAGACAAACTGACAAAATAAGATAAACAGACAGGTAGATAGATATATAGACACAGACAGATAGATGGATAGACAGACAGACAGATAGATAGATGGACAAACAGATTCTGGAGATATACTAAGACGTACCATCCACTCATCAAACAGACTACCTAAGACACACCAGCAAACAACTAATTCCTTCCAATTCTCACGCATCACCTGACACCTGGCCACAAATACCTACTGCAAATTTGCTCTTACTTCTCAAACTTATAAATAAAAACCTTAAGTCTGGCCAAATGTCTTCCAGTAATCTTAGAAGAGGTCTAGGAGGCATGGAAAAATGTGTCAAATGGAGATGATGATGATGATGATGATGATGATGATGATGATGATGGTGGTGGTGGTGGTGGTGGTGGTGGTGGTGGTGGTGGTGGTGGTGGTGGTGGTGGTGGTGGTGGTGGTGGTGGTGGTGATGATGATGATGATGATGATGATGATGATGGTGGTGGTGATGACATGATGATGGTGATGATGATATTGATGGTGATGATGATAATATTGATGGTGATGGTGATGGTGATGATGATAATAATGATGAAGATGAAGATGATGATGATGATGAAAGAAGAGGCTATAATGAGTTAATAAAAAATCAACGATGGATATGGTCAGGTGAGGTCCTACGTAGAACATATAACAGATGGACGACCAGGAAAACTAAGTGGCAACCCAAAGATGCAGTGGGGGGAAGAGACTGACACTGGACGAGGCGGAGAGATAAAAGTGAGAGGAGGAGGCAGACAGAGGTGAAGGTGGAGAGATTTCGTGAGAGGAAGAGGCAGAGAGAGATGGAAGAGAGGAAAAGGCAGACAGAAATGGAGGTGGAGAGATGGGAGAGAGGAAGAGGCAGACAGAGATCGAGAGGGCGAGATGGGAGAGAGGGAGAGGCAGACAGAGATCGAGAGGGCGAGATGGAAGAGAGGAAGAGGC
>NC_137069.1:1540000-1585000 GCF_032717465.1 Coenobita brevimanus | reverse complement strand
CTCCTTCCATCCTCTCTTCCTTTCTCTTTCTCTTACGTCTCCCTTCTCCTTTCCTCCACCCCTCTCCAAGACAATGATGATGATGATGATGATGATGATGACGATGATGATGATGACGATGATGATGATGACGATGATGATGATGATGATGACAATTTACCCCCCCCCAAAACCCTCCCTCACATACCCCACTTTTCGATGATGATGATGATGATGATGATGTACCCTCCCCTCCACATGCTCCACATACCACACTTCTCTGCCCTATTCCTCCCCCCTTCCCTTGAGACTCCTTCACCAGTCCCTTATCCTTCATCTCTTGAGTCCTCCCTTACTCTCTCTCTCTCTCTCTCTCTCTCTCTCCCCTTTCAATTCCCTTCCCTTCCTCTCTCTTCTCTATTCTTCTTTCCTCTTCCGTTCCCTTCCCACTTACCTTTATCCTCTCTCTCTCTCTCTTTCTCTCTCTCTCTCCCTCTCTCTCTCTCTCTCTCTCTCTCTCTCTCAGACTTCTCGTCCCCTCCTTTCTCTTCCTTTCCCTTCCCTTCCCTTCCCCTCCCACTTACCTCACTCTCCCTCTCTCTCTCTCTCTCTCTCTCTCTCTCTCTCTCTCTCTCTCTCCATTATATCCTCTCCTCCTCACAAAGGCTCTCTTCATTACTCTTCCTTACCCTCCTCTTAACCTCCTCTTTTTTTTACTCTCTCTCTCTCTCTCTCTCTCTCTCTCTCTCTCTCTCTCTCCTGACTCTTCGCCTCACTTCATCCATTTCCTCTTAACCTAGTATTTTCTTCTCTTTCTCCTTCCTATAATCTTCCTCAAGAGTTCTTCTTCTTTATCTTATTCCTCCTCCTATTCTCTCCTCCCTCTTCTCCTCCTCCTCCTCTCATACTTATCTCCCCCCCACCTCTCTCTCTCTCTCTCTCTCTCTCTATCTATCTATCTATCTATCTATCTCTAGCTATGTATCTGTCTGTCTCGCTCTTTTCCCCTCCTTCAAACATATTTTCTCCCATCTTGAGAGAGAGAGAGAGAGAGAAATCCTAACATACAGTGCCAGGTGTGTTTACGTCCCCCCCCCTTGCCTCTCTCTCTCTCTCTCTCTCTCTCCCTCTCTCTCTTCTGAAACCCCAAGAATTTCCTCCAATACCTCATTTAAGTCCATTCATTATTAACCACAACTTCTAACTCTCCATGATTCTCTCTCTCTCTCTCTCTCTCTCTCTCTCTCTTGGTCTTCCTTCTTTTTCTTCCTCCACCTTCTTCTCTCCTCTCTCTTCCTCCACTCATGCTAGTCATTATAATTTTCTTTTCTATATCTTATTATGTTTACATTTACACCCATACACACACCCACACACACACACACACACACACACACACACACACACACACACACACACACACACACACACACACACACACACACACACACACACACACACACACACACACACACACACACACACACACACACACACACACCCACACCCACACAGATTCCAAACTTACCTAGCCGGAAAAAATAAGCACGATATGTTTCCTTCTGACACGAGTTACAAAAAGAAGAAGAAGGCTACCCAACTCAGGCACCATTATTATTATTATTATTATTATTATTATTACTATTACTATTATTATTATCACCGCTACTACTCTTACTACTACTACTACTACTACTACTATTAATTATTATTATTATTACTATTATCATTATTTTTATTATCGTGCAGTTGATAGGCAATACAGTAAGACACTCCTCCTCCTCCTCTTTTTCTTATTATTCTCCTCCTCCTCCTCCTCCTCCTCCTCCTCCTTTCTTGTCTCACCAATGCCCTGCCCACCTTCACCTATGCGCTACTTTAGCAGACAAAACGCCTCCAAGTCGCCCTGTCACCCACCATTTGACTGCCCTCCCCCCAACTCACTCCTCCCTCCCTCATATACCTCTCAACTCCATCCCTCCACCTCATCCTCGGTAAATAAATACGAAGATAATACGACAAAATAATACAAAATATTATAGAGGCGAAAAAATATGATATAGAGGATTAAAAATTACGAGAAGAATACGATGGAAATGAGATCAAAAGCGATGAAATACGATAATGAAGATGATACGATAAAATAAGGGAAAATATTCAGGAAAGTCGAATTAAGAGAAATATACAGAAAATAAAACGATTTAATAAGGAGATAATACGATAAAATAAGGGGAAGTACTGAGAAAAAAACGATGAATTACGAGAAAGATAACACGGTAAAATAAGGCGAAATCTAACGAAGGAAATACGGTAAGATGTGAGGAAGACTGAGGTGGATGCTGAGTCTCCATCTCATCTCGGCTCTTCCGGGAGTGAGATCAGAGGAAGGAGTTGGCTTTGCTGCGTAAGACTCGTAATTAAGACGCTGTGTGGTGACGGTGACGGGGGAATATATATAAAGGAATATACACACACAGGAAGGCAGACAGCAACACGCCTTATGGTCCTTTCGAGGCTGCTTGTTACAGAGAAAACTATGACTACGAGATCTAACTCTACATGCTGAAGGATAAGGATGGTAAAGCAAGAAGGCTCCCCCCCGCCTCCAAATCCTCCAGTTAAAACCGGCAGGAAAAAGTGAGAAGGACCAGCACGAAGCATAGGAAAAACTGACATGGAAATTTCATAGGAAAGGAGGAGGAGGAGGAGGAGGAGAAGGAGGAGGAGGAGGAGAAGGAGGAGGAGGAGAAGGAGGAGATGATTTCTTTGTCTGTGTGAATGTATGTATGTATATATGTCTGTACCCCCCCTCTCTCTCTCTCTCTCCACCCCCACTCTACCACCAGCAGCGCCCTGAATCTGACACCGGTGGGGGTAGGGGGAAGGGGACAGGAGGGGGAAGGGAGGGGGGGACTCAGGTATGGGGTGAAGGGGTAGGGTAAGGGGAGGAATTGCTGGGGGTGGGGGTAGAATAACATTGGGGAGGAGGAGGGACAGCAGGGGTGGGGGAGAGGGAAGGTGGGGAGGGGGAAGGGGGGGAGGGGTGACATAGCACGATGTGAGGGGGGTGGGGGGAGGTTGGAAGAGGTGGCATAGCAGGGGGTGTGGAGGGGGGAAGGGGGTTCATTGTCAGGGGGGGAGAGATGATGGTGGGGGGAGAGGGGAAGAGATGGTGGTGGTGGGGAGACATGGTCATAGGGGAGAGGGGGAAGGGAGAGGGGATAGGGAGTGGGGAGAGAGGAATCGAGAAAGAAGGAAGGGGAAGGATATTGAGAGAGAGAGAGAGAGAGAGAGAGAGAGAGAGAGAGAGAGAGAGGGGGGGGGGGGAGGCCTGATGTTGTGGCTGTGTCAGTAATGCTAGTGTTGGTCGGCCCGGCACGCTCCTGGATACGCGGGGGGGTGGGGGGGAGGGGGATAGAAATATAGGGGCTCTTGCTCTCTCTCTCTCTCTCTACCTGTTACAAGTTTCATCCTTTCTTCCTTTCCTTCCCTCTACCCCCTCTCTTCTAATATATCTATTAAACTATATGTCTACATTTCATTTTGTCTTTCTCTCGCCCTCACCACCTCTCTCTCTCTCTCTCTCTCTCTCTCTCTCTCTCTCTCTCTCTCACACACACACACACACACACACACACACACACTCTAACAGTCTCCTAAGCTGTGTGAAATTGTCTCCAGAAAAAATACAATGAAACGTCATCAGCAACAGATTAACACCGGAATGTGATTGCTAGTCACGAAGAAGAGCTAGGGAAAGAAGGAAGAAACGTAAATATTGTCTTGTTCCGCCGCTGGGATACGCGGAACAAGCAGCAACAACACGAAAATCTGGGCCAAGTTAAGGTGAAAGGAGTGTAGATTTGCGAATGAGCCTACGAGAAATAAGCTGCAAAAGGACGAAAATCTGGGCCAAGTTAAGGTGAAAGGAGTGTAGATTTGTGAATAAGCCTACGAGAAATAAGCTGCAGAAGGACGAAAATCTGAGCCAAGTTAAGGTGAAAGGAGTACGGTATAGGTTTGTGAACGAGCCTAGAAGAAATAAGTAGCTAAGGGACGAAAATCTGGGCCGAGTGAAGGTGAAAGGAGTAAAGGTTTGTGAAAGAGCCTAAGGGATAAGTAATGGGATTTTGGCTGCCCTCCCCCCACACACCTACGACGTCGTAAGTTCTGCCTTATTCACTACAGCAGCGGGATCCTACGAGAGAGAGAGAGAGAGAGAGAGAGAGAGAGAGAGAGAGAGAGAGCGGGGTCCAATACCTCATTCTTAAAGACATAAAGCTCTTCTGAGACGGGGAGGGGGTACATGCAAGGAGCGCTGTGAGCCGGCTTAGCGTGTGTGTGTGTGTGTGTGTGTGTGTGTGTGTGTGTGTGTGTGTGTGTGTGTAATTCACCGGGTCGGTCAGGATCACTTGATGGTCGTGATCGTCAGCTTTTACCCTCCCGGAAGGGAGCTGAGAGCTCATATAGTCCGATCTAAGGGCAAGGCTGTGACCTTCACACACGCACACACCCGTCCCCTTGCTCAAGGGGGACAGTAACCACCCACTTCGTCAGTGAAACTTTTCGCAACCTGAGCGAGGCGCGAACTCCCGTCCACCAGTTGGCAAGCGGGAACGTTGTGTGTGTGTGTGTGTGTGTGTGTGTGTGTGTGTGTGTGTGTGTGTGTGTGTGTGTGTGTGTGTGTGTGTGTGTGTGTGTGTGTGTGAAACATATTCTCAGGGTTCACTAAAAGACTATTTATTACTATCAAAGACCGAGTAGTAGTAGTAGTAGTAGTAGTAGTAGTAGTAGTAGTAACCCCAGGCTCATCTGAACGTGAACCCAGTGCACTGCAGGCTGACGCAACCATCTCCTGCAGTGCACCATCCTAATTTTGGGGGATAAGGGGGAGATTTCAGGACATGTATACCCAGGCAGTGTACCCGCCTTGTTATGCCAGTGCTACCACGTGAAGGCGTCCCTCAACATCCACCTCCACTTGATACCTGAAGGGATTAACGAGGGTGGGGCAGGTGTGATGTGTTTACCTGTCTGGGATTAAATAAGGACTTTCAATGACTTACAGGTATTTATGACTTATTTACGGGTGAGCAAGAATCTACTCACCTCTCTCTCTCTCTCTCTCTCTCTTCAGGTTTGTCGATTTGCTCATTTATCTATCTATCTATCTACCCTTCTTCATGTTTGTCTATCTACTCATATCTATTTATCTATCCATATCTACCTTACCCCATGCCTTACCTTATACCTTAGCATTTCCCCTCCCTTACCCCTCCCCCTCGCATCCTTCTCCACTACCCCCACCCATACCAACCCCCTACCCCCTACTCAATCCCCCTTCACTACCATCTCCCTTTCTCTACCCCCCACCCCCTTGCCCTCTCTACCCCCAATCACCGACCCTATCCCCTTCCCTTATCCCTCTCTCCCCTACCCCATATCCTCCCCTACCCTCTACCCACAAACCCTCCTACCCCTCTCCCCTAACCCTACCCACTCCCCAACTCTTCCCTCTACCGCTCCCCCCTTTCCTTTCCCCCCCTCTCTTCCCCCTTACCCTTCCCTTTCCACCAACCCCTCTCCCCAACCCTTCCCTCCACGTTCTCCCCCATACCATCCCTCCTGTACCCCAATCCCTACCCTATCCCCCTCCCTCTCCCCTCCCCCCACCAGGTCGTCAGCCCCTTCACCTCAAATTACCTTCACTAAATCACTCATTTCCTGTCACTGTCATTTCTTGGGTTACCTCTTCATCATCCCTTCACTACACTCTTAAGTACTTCCATATGTGTGTGTGTGTGTGTGTGTGTGTGTGTGTGTGTGTGTGTGTGTGTGTGTGTGTGTGTGTGTGTGTGTGTGTGTGTGAGAGAGAGAGAGAGAGAGAGAGAGAGAGAGAGATCTTAAAATCTTAAAAATAGAGTTCTGTGCTGTGTGTGTGTGTGTGTGTGTGTGTGTGTGTGTGTGTGTGTGTGTGTGTGTGTGTGTGTGTGTGTGTGTGTGTGTGTGTGTGTGTGTGAGAGAGAGAGAGAGACAGAGAGAGAGAGGAAGTTGTGTAAGAAAAACATGGCAGAAGGAGAGTATTGGAGGGAAGGGATGGAGGGGAGGGGGAGGGGTGGAGAGATGGAGATAGGGAGAGGAGGAAATGGAGGGAGGGAGGGAGGGAGGGGTAGAGGAGGAAGATCAGAAGGCACCAGTATGTCTCACCTACCCCCCCCTCCACCACCACCACCACCTGTCCTACCACACACCACCACCACCGCTATCAATAACACCACCACACACCATCATCATCATCAATACGACTACCAACACCATACCACTACTTCTAACATCATCAATATTACTACCACTACTACTACCACCACCACATCACTATTACAACATCCACCATCCCACCACCACCATCATCACTACCACTACCACACTACCAAACACCATCGTCACTACCACCACCATCATCATCACTATCATCACTACCACCAACCCCACACTACATTCGGCATCACGACCACCACCACCATCACTACCATACAAACAATACTACCACATACCACTCCACATACCACCACCATCACTACCACTACAACCCACTACTCCCCACCACACACCACCAACCCTAATACTCCCCTACCACGACCACATACCTACCAAATTACTTCCAACCACCACACACGTCACTACCATCACCATCACCACAACCACAGCTCCCCACCCAGAACCACACACCCTACCACTACCAAACACCGACAAAAACCACCCCAACCCCCTCCTACCACACCAACCCCACCATCTTCCCTACCTTCTTCCTCACCACACCATCACAACACCAACCCCAAACTCCTCTCCCCCTTCCGCTCAACCCCGCCACAATACTCTCCCTCTCTCCCCGATCCCACCACACCTCTCCCCCTCTTCCCGACCCCACCACACCTCCCCACCGCCCCCACACGGCTCTCCCCCACCCCCTCACGCCAGCCCACGTTCAAGGTCGCGTCAGACACATGCACTGCAATACAATCCTTCGCCAGACGTGGTGGGAATTAAAAAGAAAATGAAACTCCTTTACACATTGATTTTTCCTTTGCCTCGCGACCTTGGTGTTATATTCTCTCTCTCTCTCTCTCTCTCTCTCTCTCTCTCTCTCTCTCTCTCTCTCTCTCCTTCAGACGTGGTAGGCAATTAAAGTGAATATAAAACCTACTTACACACTCTCTCTCTCTTTCTTTCACACACACACACACACACACACACACACACACACACACACACACACACACACACACACACAAACGATTATCTGGCTGCAATTAGAACTCAAAAAAAAAAAATAATAATGCTTGAGTGAGACAGGAGGGGAAAAAAAAATACCGAGACAATCACTTTGGCGTTTTTCGTTTTCAATAAATTTAGATTTAACTTCAGAAACCAAGGAGATTTTTATCATTTTGGTGTTGCCGAGTGTAAGATCAGGGTATAACAGACACACACACACACACACACACACACACACACACACACACACACACACACACACACACATATATATATATATATACAAACACACATCTACACATATACACACACATACATACATACATGACACACACCACACACACACACACACACACACACACACTCTCTCTCTCTCTCTCTCTCCACTTAGTACAGTAAAATATGAAATGTTGTAAATGCTCCAGAGTAAAAGAAAAAGAAACGAGTAAAACAGATAAGTGTCGTGGAAATGTAAAGAAATATAACAAAAGAATATGGAAGAAAAATCAAATTACACCAAACAGCCAATCAGCAGTAAAATCAGCCTAATCAAGAAGGATACGTAATAGCAAGACGTTAGCCTTTCTTGGGTTTTCTTGAGATCCGGCTGAATCAAACCTACGAGAAAGACTTTAGTGATATCGAAGAAATAAGATGTTTCACCATAAGGAAGATTGACTCACGTTTTACCTGTACAATCAAGCAAAGAAATATGAACACACCTGGGTAGGATGGACGTGAAAATGAGCGAGTTTTGCAAGACACACGTGAATCTATTAATCTCGTGCCTTAAAACAACAGAATTTATTACCGTACATTAGAAGCTGTAAGAATGAGAGCACATCTAATATAATGTAAATCAGTGTACAATGAACGCAAAAAGTAGGGCACACCTGGGTAGGATAGACGTGAAAATGAGCGAGTTTTGCAAGACACGCGTGAATCTATTAATCTCGTGTCTTTAAAACAGAATTTATTACTGTACATTAGAAGCTGTAAGAATGAGAGCACACGTAATGTAATATATATCAATGTACAATGAACGCAAAAAGTAGGGGACACCTGGGTAGGATAGACGTGAAAATGAGCGAGTTTTGCAAGACACACGTGAATCTATTAATCTCGTGCCTTAAAACAACAGAATTTATTACTGTACATTAGAAGCTGTAAGAATGAGAGCACACCTAATGTAATGTATATCAATGTACAATGAACGCAGAAAGTATGGCACACCTGGGTAGGATAGACGTGAAAATGGGCGAGTTTTGCAAGACACACATGAACTTATCAACCCAGCACCTAAAAAAATATATATATAATAAAAAATAAAAATACCCAGACTGTGAACTTTTGAGCCATTCCTGTCCTAGTAATTACCACGGATAATATCTGCACTTACAACGATAATATTTGCGCTTATAACGATAATATTTGCACTTATAACCACAGGGCGCTCCATATACCACAATGCTTCGTCCGTTTTTCAGAAGGATACGTGCGGTAAGGTGTGCGATATTTTTTTCCTGCCTGTACGTCTCACCTGCCAAAAATAATCACTCACACGCAGCCTGGAAGACGTTCAGTGTCGTTTTGAAGATGTTTATAAGAATTGGTTACACAGACTCAAGAAAAGGGTTGTTTCGTGTTCTTCGGCTTTATTAATTAGCATCATTATCATATTCATCATTTTCATCATCTTATCAATATCATCATCGTCATTACAGTCATTATCATCACTATCATATTCATCATTATCATCTTTATCTCATCAGTACAGTCATTATCATCACTATCATATTCATCATTCTCATCTTTATCATCATCATCATCATTACAGTAATTATCATCACATTCATCATTATTACCTTCTTTTTTATCATCATCATTAGTCACTATTATTATCATCATCATATTCGTTATCATTATCATCATCATCACTCCGGTTTACGGAATATTTATACGTCTTGCTAATGAAAATACACTCAGAGAAACAACACAAAACTTATCATCATCATCATCATCACCATCACCACCCAACACCACCATCATCATCATCATCATCACCACCACCCACCACCACCACCACCATCATCATCATCACCATCAATCACAAACATCACACCCAAAATCTTGACATTCCACACCTTCATCATCATCATCATCATCACCACCACAAACCCTGCCTTTCCACAAACACAAACACCTTAACTGTGATGACGTAACATAAGGCGATTCCAGGCACCTTAAGGCGCTTTAACTCAGCTTCTTAAAAGGCGTCTTATCTATTTCTTAAAGACCTCCTCGTATGGAAGAGGTGAAGTAGCTCCGTCCACCCAATTACATTCTGGGTTGAGAGAGAGAGAGAGAGAGAGAGAGAGAGAGAGAGAGAGAGAGAGAGAGAGAGAGAGAGAGCAGTTTTTTTTTCTTTTATGTATATTTTTTAAATGTTAATCTGGTTTTCGTGGTTATTGGAGTCACTGTGTGTGTGTGTGTGTGTGTGTGTGTGTGTGTGTGTGTGTGTGTGTGTGTGTGTGTGTGTGTGTGTGACAACCCCTCTCTCTCTCTCTCTCTCTCTCTCTCTCTCTCTCTCTCTCACACACACACACACACACACACACACACACAAACTACTCAGGCGCCACTGGCCTGCACCATCTAGCTTGGTAAGTGGTCCATGAGAGAGAGAGAGAGAGAGAGAGAGAGAGAGAGAGAGAGAGAGAGTAATCAAAGGAGTTGGAGATTGGAGTGAACGTGGAAGCTGAAAGACACACACACACACACACACACACACACACACACACACACACACACACACGATATCTAAGAGACAGAGAGAGAAGGAGAGTAAAAGAGAGAACCAAGGCAGCAAAAAATAAATGAGAAAAAGAGGAGAGGAAGGAAGAGAGAATAAAGAGAGAAAATTAATGAGAGAGAGAGAGAGAGAGAGAGAGAGAGAGAGAGAGAGAGAGAGAGAGAGAGAGAGAGAGAAACAAAGGAAGATAAAGAGGAAGAGGGGAATATGAAAAGAAGAGGATGAAAGAAAAAGGAGAGAGAGAGAGAGCATTTGACAAAATTACAGACAGACAGCTAGGCAGACAGAGAGAGAAAGCACCCAGATAGACAGATAGACAGATAGATATAGACAGATAGATAAACAGACATAAATAGACAAAGAGACAGGCAGACAGTAGACAGACACACACATAAGTAGAAAGGCAGAGAGACAGACAGACAGGCAGATAGATAGTCAGACAGATAGACAGAAAGAAGATGATAGATAAAAATGCTGATATCCACAGTAAAAAAGGGTAAGACACACACACACACACACACACACACACACACACACACACACACACACACACCACACCGACACTCACTAAGCCAGCCCAGGCCAGACTGCATGGTGGTGGTGGTGTGTGGAGGTAAGGCACGACAGGCCAGGCGCCAGGGGTGAGGCAGAAGGGGTAGGCAGGAGGGGTAGGAAGAAGGGTAAGGCAGGAGGGGTTGGAGGAGGGGTAGGAAAGAGGGGTGAGGCAGGAGGGGTAGGCAGAAGGGAGAGGCAGGAGAGGAGAAGAGGTAAAACAAGGAAAGCAGGAGGAAAGATGGGGTAAATGAAAGAAGGGGGAAAGAAGAAAGGGAAAGGGATGCAGGGGGGGAGGCAGAGGGGGCAGAGGGGGAGGTGGAGAGGCAGGGGAGAGGAGGGAGGTAGGAGAAGTGAGAGAAAAGGGAAAATAGGAGGAACAGGAGGAAACTGAGAGAAGAGAGAGGAAAGGAAGGGAAGGGGAGTTGGGGACGGGAAGAGGGAGAGGAAGGGAGAGAAAGAGGTGTGGGGCAGGAGGGGTGATGGAGAGGGAGGGGAGGGGAGGGTGTGGCAGGAAGGGAGGAGGAGGTAGGAGGACGGATTGAGAGGGGAGAGAGAGAGAGAGAGAAAGAGGGAGTTTGGAAGTTTAGGAAATTGAGAAAGAAATAAGGTAGGGCAGGAGAGTGAGAGAGAGAGAGAGAGAGAGAGAGAGAGAGAGAGAGAGAGAGAGAGAGAGAGAGAGAGGAACACAAGGAAAGGAGGAGAGGAAGGAGACAGGAGTATTGGAACACCGAGATGAAAGGAGGGAAGGAAGGAAGAAAGGAAGGAAGGAAGGAGGGAGGGAGGGAGCGAGGGAGGGAAGAAAGGAAGGAAGGAAGGGGGAAGAAGGGAGGGGGAAAGAAGGAGGGAAGGGAGAGGGAAGAACGGAGGGAGAAGGGAGAAGGAAGAACGGAGGGAGAAGGGAGAGGGAAGAACGGAGGGGGAAGGAAGGAGGGAAGGAAGGGGGAAGAAGGGAGGGGGAAGGGAGGGGGAAGAAGGGAGGGGGAAGGAAGGAGGGAAGGGAGGGGGACGGATGAGGAGATGGGGGGGGAGGGAGAGGAGGAAGGAAAAATGAGAAGCAGTGAGAAGTTTGAGAAATTGAGAGGAGGGGGGAAGGGAGTCGAGGGGGGGGTAGCAGGAGGTACAGACAGGTGGGGGGAGGGGGGGGACAGACAGGAGGTAGGGGAAAGCAGAGAGAGAGAGAGAGAGAGAGAGAGGAAGAAAGAGGGAAGGGAGGGAGTGGAGGATTGTACGGGAAGTAAAAGACAGGCAGGAAGAAGGAAGTTAAGAGGGGGAGAAAAGAGGAGGGAAGGAGGGAAAAATTTAAGAGATGGAAAGAGGAAAAAAGAGGAAAGGAAGAAGAGAGGAAAGAATGAAGGAGCGTGACAGAAAGTGGTACGAGAAAGGAAGGAAGGAGAGAAGAAAGGATGGAAGGAAGGACGGAAGGAGGGAGGAAAGGAATGAGGGACGGAGAGAATGAAGGAAGGAAGGAGAGAAGGATGAAGGGAGGGAAGGAAGGAAGGAGCGGAAGGAAAAATGGGGAAACGAAGGAAAGAAGGATGGATGAAAGGAATACAAACGAACAGAAAGACATGATGAAAGAAGGGAATGAATGAGGGAAAGAGGGAATGCACGCAGGAAGGATGGAAGAAGAGAAGGAAGGAGGGAAAGGAGAGAAGGATGGAGGGAAGGATGGAGGGAAGGAAGGGAGGAAGGAGGGAAGCTTAGTAGGATGTTCATGACGATACCTGGTTCTCTTTCCGTCCTTGGGGAGGGAGGAAGAGGAGGGGGGGAGGAGGGAAGATACGGGGAAGGGGAGGAAGAAGGGCTGGAGGAGGAAAGGGGAGAGGCAGGAAAGAGAGGGAGGGGAGGATGAGGGAAGAGAGAGAGAGAAAGGAAGAAGGAGGGAAGAGAGAGGAGGAGGGGAATATAAGGGAAGACTGGAGGTGAAGGGAGGAGGGGTAAGAGAAAGGGAGAGGAGAAAAATGGAGAGTGGAGGAGGAAGGAGAGAGGGAGGGGAGGAAAGAGGGAGTAGAGAGGAGAGAGGAGTGGATAGGTAGAAGATAAGAGAGGCGAATGAGAAAGAAGGAGGAAGGTGAAGAAAAGAGAGACGGACAGGAATTAAAGAGCACAATACGACACGAGAGGAGAGTGGAAAGGAAGAGCGGAGGAAGAGAGAGAGAGAGAGAGAGAGAGAGAGAGAGAGAGAACTAATATGACAAGGCTAACAAGCACAACACTTAACAAAGCACTTCATTAAGAGTGACATTTTGTTACTCCACTTAAGTGTGTGTGTGTGTGTGTGTGTGTGTGTGTGTGTGTGTGTGTGTGTGTGTGTGTGTGTGTGTGCTAGGATGCTTACACACACTAATATATCCACATAAACATCACCAACATTTTTACTCCTCGATCACCTCCTCCTCCTCCTCCTCATCATCATCATCATCATGAAGAACTTAAATTATTTAGCCTAACGAAGTGCAGGTTAAGAGGGGACCTTATTGAAGTTTTCAAAATCATGAAGGGATATGACAACTTAGACATGAATAAATATTTTGATATAGACCGGTCGAGTCAAACCAGAAGTAATGGCTGCAAAATCATGGGAAAACGATTCCGATCCCACGAAGCAAAATACTTCTTCTTTAACAGAGTTGTAAATATCTGGAACAGATTACCCTCAGATACCGTGAACAGTATCTCAATTGAGACATTCAAAAACAAATTAGACAAGTATTTGCACGAAAATCCTCAGTTGACTCTTTTTCTGTCCGAATAACTTGCTTTTATAGCTACGGTACATGTAAGTTCATGCCCCCTTAGTCTACAAGACACCCCGTAAACAATGTACCCGTACATAGTGTTGCGTCACGATATTATACATTTTCAATTTATTCGGTGCAAACAAAGCAATATAAGCACAGATTAGGATCTGCACAGATAACCCTGAGTTAACGGTCACTACTCTTACTTTCGACCTGTGATGGGCTGTGAATCACTGAGGGTCCCTGTTAGTCAAGTGACCACCATCGGGATTTTTTTTAAAGTACTAGGGGTCACTGCTTCAGGATGAAACTTGTGTACTGTCCCACATGGGAGAGTTCCTTGTCTCAGTGGAGTGAACGGAGCTATTGCCTGATTGACTGCTGCCTACCTAAAAAGCGCCAGGGAAGGTTGCCGCACCACCCCTAAACATCCACTCTGTGCATTGCACATCCACACTGTGCACTGTGCAGTCCCCTTTTATCTAAGACACCCGTCCTATATACTTTTCAGTCTCCCCAGCGCAAAGAAAGCAATATAAGCACAGATTAGGAGCTGCACAGATAACCCTGAGTTAACGGTCACTACTCTTACTTTCGACCTGTGATGGGCTGTGGATCACTGAGGGTCCCTGTTAGTCAAGTGACCACCATCGGGATTTTTTTAATGTACCAGGGGTCACTGCTTCAGGATGAAACTTGTGTACTTGTCCCACATGGAAGAGTTCCTTGTATCAGTTGAGCAAACGGAGCTAGGGCCTGATTGACTGCTGCCTACCTTAAAAGCGCCAGGCAAGGCTGCTGCACCACTCCTAAACATCCACACTGTGCAGTGTGTAGCTTCCACGTTATGTCCACAGACTTCCCATTAACTCAATGTAACTGGTTTATAATGTCATGCCGTAACTATTATTTTATTTGTTTACTTTCTCTTTCAGGTTACTCTATCGGGTAGCTTATAGATAAAGTATTATAGAATGTGACTTTTCCTTTCCAGTGTTTCCTATAAAATTTCCATGTCAGTTTTTCCATGCTGCATGGTGGTTTTTCTCACTTTTTCCTGGAGGGTTTGGTGGTGGGGGGAGCCTTCTTGCTTTCCTATTCTTATCCTTCAACATGTAGAGTTAGATCTTGTAGTCATAGTTTTCTCTAACAAGCAGCCTCGAAAGGACCATAAGGTCTGTTGCTGTTTGCTTTCCTGTGTAATCCTGTGTAATCATCATCATCATCATCACCAACACTACCACAATGATCATCGCCTCCTCCTCCTCCTCCTCTTCTCCTGCTTCTCCTCCTCTTCCTCCTCTTCCTTCTCCTCCTCTTAATCATCATCATCATCATCATCATCACCACCACACCACCATCACCACCACACAACAAAGGTCTCCCTCAGCTTTCTCCACTCTGACCTATTGCTTGTCAGCCTGGTATATTTGAGCATTTCATCCCTCCATTGTTCTCAGTCCGCCTCTTCCTCTCACTCCATCTCCGGGGAGGCACAAACACACTTACGCTTGCTCCTTATCCAAAGTTTTTTTTTTTTTTTTTTTTTTTAGAATGAAGAAGAGCTGTGGGAAAATACAGGACTCTTTTTCCTTGTCCTTACTAGAAGAAAAAAAAGAAAGACGACGAAGAAAGAAGACAAACGAGGAGGAGGAGGAGGAGGAGGAGGAGAAGGAGGAGGAAAAAACGAAATATAAAAGAAAAAGAAAAAACAAAAAGAAAAGAAAAAATAGAACAGACCTAAACTCCCATCACTGATGATAATATTTTATTTTATTAGCAAGATTCTGGACACGGGATTACGAGCCCATTCCCAGACGCCCAGCAACCCATCTAACTACTATTACCTCCACATATCACCACTTGGGCACTAACACCCACCGTCCATACTGAATACATGCTAGGGCTGTCTCATACGCGGGGGTATTTTTACATGTCGGCCTGTCTTATGCTAAATCTACTAATTCTACTTCAACGTAAATCCTTAAACTGTCCCCTGCCGCAGCCGGGATTCGAACCCGCGTCTGTTGGGACAGCAGACCACCTCTCTATCCACCCGGCCACCTGTGGATATGTGGTACCTTCGCTGTCCTACTTAGAATATATGAAGCTGATGACAAAATATAGAAAGAGAGAGAGAGAGAGAGAGAGAGAGAGAGAGAGAGAGAGAGAGAGAGAGAGAGACAGCAAAGGGAGGTGTCTTTATAATAAGGTGTGATGTGAACTTCCGGTGACCTTGGTGTCGCTACGAATCACGGAAGAAGAGAGACTACACCCTCTCCTCACCAACAAGCTCCCTAACACCTCTTCCTTAGCGACTTATCTTGGGAACCGACTGAGTAATATCTTTTCTGTGCAATAGTTACAGGATTTATGCAGTGTATGGCGAAAGTAGTAGGATCTGAGTAACATAAAAGAGGACGTTATGGTGTAATAAACAAAATAAATCGCTTAGGGAGAGGTGTTAGTGGTTGTTCTCATCTGACGGAACGAGGTCACTTAGGACTTGGATATGTCGTGGTAGCACACACACACACACACACACACACACACACACACACACACACACACACACACACACACACACACACACACACACACACAGATACACACACACACACACACACTAATCCTGTGTGTGTGGAGAGAGAGAGAGAGAGAGAGAGAGAGAGTTACACTAAAAATATCAGGCCAGAGTAACAACCACAACTTTCAATACAATCAAACAATCACTCAATCACTCAATCCTTCCACCCCATACTCTTCACGCATATGCAAGAATTTAACAAACTCCCTCCCAGCATTGTGTCCTAAGCGGGGTCGTTACTTAGTAGGGACAAAGACGCATCCCTGGCACCCACGTATGTAAATCTGACAGAGAGTAGGCTGGGGAAGGAAGGAGAAAGTCAGTACAGGGGATGAATGTCAGAAAGTGCTTCGATTGGGACAGGAATTGCGAGGGCATGAATTCTGCTACCAGGGTTACATTAGCACGCACACGCACGCACACGCGCACACACACACACACACACACACACACACACACACACACACACACACACACACACACACACACAGCATGAAGGAATCTCACTGACCAAGCAAATTCACCACACAACAGGCAAAGAAAAGAATCACCATCAGGCAAACGCAAGCAAAGGCACAATACAACAGGCAAGAGACACCATACCTTCAGCATCACATAAGCAGCATCGAGAGAGAGAGAGAGAGAGAGAGAGAGAGAGAAAGAGAGAGAGAGCACCCCTGGAAAGCACTACAAGCACCGTATATCCAGAGGTCGTGGGAACTGGTGTATTTATTGAGCATCTGAACCCCTCTCATGGTAGCCACAACTCTAGTATTACACCAGGAGCATTTGAACCCCCACCTTGGTACCCACACCTGGTATTTTTAATCCAGGTAACACCAGGGTCCGTATACTCGTTGGTTCGGGACGCAGGTAGACGACTTTCAACTAACTTCTGCTCAACGCTGTAAAAATACGATACGCTACACACAACTTGATGTCAGAAAGTTTATGCATAGGACGCAGGACCACTCAGACATGATTGCTTGGCTCTCTCTCTCTCTCTCTCTCTCTCTCTCTCTCAACATATTTATCTATGTGTTCAACTATCCCTCCCCCCCCTCTCTCTCTCTCACTCTCTCTCTCTCTCTCTCTCTCTCTCTCTCTCTCTCTCTCTCTCAATGTATTTATCGGTATGTCTGTTCACCTATCCAGTTCTCTCTCTCTCTCTCTCTCTCTCTCTCTCTCTCTCTCTCTCTCTTTATGAGTGGACGCGACGTCAGGTAGGTGCAGTTCGTTCCCTACTTGTAAGATCTTGCCATCAGCCAGTTTCAAGATCTTACGAGGTAAGTTTCGGATCTTACGAGTATTGCTTCTTTAAGATCTTACTATAGTCGCGGCGCACGACTCTGAGGTTGTTATTATCGTGCCCTGGCAACCTGGCATTCAAGCGCGCGTCTGATTTCGTGTACCGGTATGAGACACAAGTGATTCGTGTACATATGTTCGTGTATAATAATATTCATGTATAATATATTCGTGCATAATGATATGATTCGTGTATATGATAAGAACTCGGAAGCCCTTTTGAATGGATGGCTGCCAGGGTACGATAATGACAACCTCAGACTCGTGCGCCGCGACTACAGAACCGTTTCATTTCTTACAAGCACAGTTTCGGATCTCAGGAATATTGTTTCGGATCTCAGGAATACTGTTTCGGATCTCAGGAATATTGTTTCGGATCTCAGGAATATTGTTTCGGATCTCAGGAATATTGTTTCGGATCTCAGGAATATTGTTTCGGATCTCAGGAATATTGTTTCGGATCTCAGGAATATTGTTTCGGATCTCAGGAATATTGTTTCGGATCTCAGGAATATTGTTTCGGATCTTACGAGCCCTGTTTCGGATCTTATGAGTATTGTTTCGGATCTTACGAGCCCTGTTTCGGATCTTATGAGTATTGTTTCGGATCTTACGAGCCCCGTTTCGGATCTTATGAGTATTGTTTCGGATCTTACGAGCCCTGTTTCGGATCTTACGAGTGTTGTTTCATCTCTAACGAGCACTGCTTCGGATCTAATGAGCATTTTTACGAATCTTACGAGCATTTTTCGGATATTAAGGACATAGTTTCGGATCTTACGAGCACTGTTTCACATCTTACGAGCTTTGTGTCATTTCTTACGAAACTGTTTCATTTCTTACGAGTATTGTTTCGTTTCTTACGAGCACTGTTTCATTTCTTACGAGAACTGTTTCACTTCTTACGAGCAGTTTCATTTCTTACGAGCATTGTTCCGCATCTTACGACCATTGTTTCATTTCTTACGAGAGCTGTTTCATTTCTTTCGAGCACTGTTTCATTTCTTACGAGCATTGTTCCGCATCTTACGACCATTGTTTCATTTCTTACGAGAGCTGTTCCATCTCTCACGAGCATTGTTTCATTTCTTACGAGCACTGTTTCACCTCTCACGAGAATTGTTTCATTTCCTACGAGCGTTATCCCGGATCTTACGAGCGCTGGGAGATCGCCTGGAAAGCAAATTGGGTGGGTTTATGGTGCTATGTGCAGGGGGAAAGTTCTGCAGTGTTGTATTTTTTCTTTATTTTCGACTTTCTGCTTACCCCCCCCCCCTCTCTCTCTCTCCCTCCCTCTCACCTAAACTTCTTCCTTCCATCTTCCCTCCCTCCCTCCGTCTCACCTGAATTTCTTCCTTCCGTCTTCCCTCCCTCCCTCCCTCTCACCTGAACTTCTTCCTTCCATCTTCCCTCCCTCCCTCCCTCTCACCTAAACTTCTTCCCTCCGTCTTCCCTCCCTCTCATCTACACTTCTTCCTTCCATCTTCCCTCTCTCCCTCCCTCTCACCTACACTTCTTCCTTCCATCTTCCCTCCCTCCCTCTCACCCAAACTTCTTCCTTCCAACTTCCCTCCCTGTATCACTCAGTCCTTTCCTCCCTCATTCTCACAAACCTCTCCTTCCTATCCCATGCGAGTATTCCAACTTACAATACCTCCCTCCTTCCCTCTCTCTCACTTAAAAATCCTCTCTCTCCCTCTCACTGCGCCTCTCCTTCCCTCTTTTTCTCCCTCCCTCCTTCTTTCTCACTTTATTTCTCTCTCCTTCCTTTCTTTTTTCACTTAAACTTTCCCATCCTACCTCACTTAATCCTCTCTCCCTCCGTTCTTCTTTTCCTCTTTACTGGTCTCTCTCTCTCTCTCTCCTCAGTGACTGCATAAGTAGGAGAAGGAGGAGGAGGAGGAGAGAGAGAGAGAGAGATGGAAGGGAGCGGGAGTTGAGAGTAAGGCAGGTGGGATTCTTACAAGGAGAGGGCAACAATCTTGAGAAGTTAAGGTGCGCGTCGACTTCAGGTGGGGTCTTAAGTTTACCCATTTCACCACCTTAACTCTCCACCCCACTGCACCCATACCTTCCAAATCAATTACTTCACCTAGCATCACCTGACTTAATCTACCTTTTGCTAAATTAATTGGACCTAAATTGACTTCACCTAACCTAACCTTGTCATTCCTACCCTACCCTAACCTAACCCAATCTACCCTGCCTTTCCCTACCCTACCCTAACCTAACCCAATCGACCCTAACCTTCCCTACCCTACCCTAACCTAACCTAATCTACCCCAGCCTTCCCTACCCGGCCCTAACCTTACCTACCCTACCATAACCTAACCTAATCTACCCCAGCCTTCCCTACCCTTCCCTACCCTACCCTAACCCAACCCAATCTACACCAGCCTTACCTGCCCTACTGTAGCGTATGTGAACCATCCTGAAGTGGATAATACAAAGATATACAACATACAGGGGAAGATGAATGCGTAACAGGCAAAACTAGAATGGCACTCAGTAGAGCGCATACCTCCGCCATCAACATCCATGCAATATTCACTGAAAATTATACGAAAATGTCAAAAAACGCCCTATCTCGCATTGTTAAAGAAAGTGAAAAAAAAAAAAAAATCCTGGTTCGGCACCTTTACCGGATCCGCACCAAAATTAAATGGAGTGTATTCTGAGCCAAGGCCCATTCTTCTACCAAGTTTCGTGGAAATCCGTCCAGTCGTTTTTGTGTAATCCTGCTCACAAACCTACCAACCAACAAACAAACATACGGACAGGGGCGAAAACATAACCTCCTTGGAGGAGGTAATAAATTGCTAGGGAACAGGTGTTACAATCCCTCCAAGTCAACGAGTACGTGGTCCAGTTCGTAACCAATCTTAAGGCGGTATTTTGGTGTCGTTTGGAAGCTTACTAACACCTCTTCCTTACCGACTTATTTTACTAACACCTCTTCCTTACCGACTTATTTTACTAACACCTCTTCCTTACCGACTTATTTTACTAACACCTCTTCCTTACCGACTTATTTTACTAACACCTCTTCCTTACCGACTTCTTTAACTAACACCTCTTCCTTACCGACTTATTTGACTAACACCTCTTCCTTACCGACTTATTTCTGATTCTGCACCGTTACTATATTCCTGTTATTCGTGCAATCGCCATCGACACTAAAAATACATAAAGCAGTAAAAGAGGTTAATGGATAGTTTGGGAAAATAAATCGCTAAGGATGAGGTGCTAAGGAGCCTCCTAAGGGTACTCACCACACGTCCCTCATGTCAATATAAAGACGCTCTTCAGTACTCACCTGAAAATAAGTAAAAATATTAGTGAGAGAGAGAGAGAGAGAGAGAGAGAGAGAGAGAGAGAGAGAGAGAGAGAGAGAGAGGATATATGCTGTTCAAAGTAATTTATAACACATGAAAATAATTACACCAAAACAAGCATGCCATAAATTACATTCATTTTAGGTCATAATTATATACATATCAGGATTAAAGACTTATTAAACGCTTCAATTAGCCTTCCACTTACACCTTTATCGCTACTGGGAGGATAAACATTTTTTTTCTATCTACCTATTGCCAGACGCCTTAATCCCATAAGGGGTGGCCACAAACAAATCGCCTCTATGTCGCCCTGTCCCCCGCCATTTCACTGCCCTGCTCCCAGCTCACACCCCCATCTCTCATATACCTCTCCACTCCATCCCTCCATCTCATCCCTTTTATATATATATATATATATATATATATATATATATATATATATATATATATATATAGTTGGATAAAAGAGAGAAAAAGATAGAGTATCAGGAGAAATTGAAAGATGAGTGGAACGCAGTGAAAGATCGGGAAAATGGCAGCGTGGAGGAGGAATGGCAGTTGTTTAAGAGTGCTGTGGTGGGGCATGCAGAAGAGGTGTGTGGTGTGAGACGTGTGGGTGGTGGTGTAAGAAAAGGAAGTGAATGGTGGTGCGAGGAAGTAAGTATGGCTGTGGCAGAGAAGAGACGTGCATATGAAGTGTGGCTGCAGAGGAAGGATGAGATGTCATATGAAAGGTATAAGGAGAAGAGGAATAGAGCGAGAAGGGCTGTGCGTGATGCTAAAGTGGCAGCAGATGAGAGGTGGGGTAGGCGGCTGACAGAGAATTTTCAGCAGAATAAGAAAATGTTTTGGAAGGAGGTGAAAAGGGTGCGAAAGGGAGAGTCTGGGAAGGAAGAACGAGTAAAAGCAGAGGATGGAAGGATGTTAATTGAGATGGATGCAGTAAGGAAGAGATGGGCAGAGTATTTTGAAAGATTGTTAAATGTAGAGGAGGAAAGGGTGGCTGAGATTGTGGCGGATGGAAGGGTGCAAGGAATAAATGTGTTGGGAGAGTTGAATGATTCTTTGATCACGAAGGAAGAAGTGGAGAAGGCAGTAAAGGAGATGAAAACAGGGAAAGCTGCAGGTATGGATGGGTGTGCTGTGGAATGCCTGAAGGGTGGTGGAGTGACTATTGTTGACTGGTTAGTAAGATTGTTGAATGTGTGCTTTGAGAAAGGTATGGTGCCAATTGACTGGGCAAGTGCTTGTGTGGTCCCGTTGTATAAAGGCAAGGGTGATAAGTATGAATGTACTAGCTTTAGGGGTATAAGTCTGTTGAGTGTTGTAGGTAAGGTGTATGGCAGAGTGTTAATTATGAGAGTTAGAGAGGGTACAGAGGGAGTGATTAGTGATGAGCAGTGTGGCTTTAGGAGAGGGAGGGGATGCGTTGATCAGGTGTTTGCTGTGAGACAAGTGTGTGAAAAGTATTTAGCGAAAGGCAAGGATGTGTTTGTGGAATTTATGGATTTAGAGAAAGCGTATGATAGAATTGATAGGGAGGCTTTGTGGACTGTTTTAAGATTGTATGGACTTGATGGTAGGTTACTAAAAGGGGTGAAAAGTTTTATGTAAATAGTAGAGCGTGTGTAAGAGTGGGAAATGCTGTGAGTGATTGGTTTCCCGTGAGAGTGGGGCTGCGACAGGGATGTGTGATGTCGCCTTGGTTGTTTAATATTTACATGGATGGTGTTGTAAGGGAGGTGAATGCAAGAGTTTTAGGTGGTCTGAGTCTGGTAAATGTTGATGGAGGAGAGTGGAATCTGAAGCAGCTGCTGTTTGCAGATGATACTGCACTGGTGACTGATTCAGAGGAGAGATTGAGACAGTTGGTAGAGGAGTTTGGAAGGGTGTGTGAAAGGAGGAAATTGAAAGTAAATGAGAATAAGAGTAAAGTGATGAAGTGTACGAGGTTGATAGATGGTAGGGGGATGAATATAGTTTTGAATGGTGAGTTGCTTGAGGAGGTAGATTGTTTTAAATATCTAGGGTCACATGTTGCTGTGGATGGAAGAATAGATGCAGAAGTGAAGTTTAGAATAAATGAAGTAGGAAAGGTGCTGGGAGGAATGAAAAAGTGTTTAAATGTCGTTCGCTTAGAATGGATGTAAAGAGAAGGCTGTATGAGGGTGTTGTGGTACCGACTGCATTATATGGGGCTGAAACATGGAATATGGGTGTAGCAGAGAGGAAAAGTTTAAATGTAATGGAGATGAGATGTCTGAGGAGTATGTGTGGAGTGACGCGTATGGATCGGGTGCGAAATGATGAAGTGCGAAGGAGAACTGGAGTTGTTCGGGAGATGGCTGGTAGAGTTGAGCAGAGGGTGTTGCAATGGTTTGGACATATGGAGAGAATGGATAATGAGCGATTGGTGAAAAGATAACTAGATCTGATGTGAGAGGTGTAAGGCTGAGAGGAAGACCACGAATAGGATGGATGGACAGTGTGAAGAGAGCGCTGGATGCGAGAGGGATGTCTGTTGAGCAAGGAAGAGTGGCTGTGCGTGACAGAAATAAATGGAGAGAAATTGTGAATGAATAAGTGATGACGCAGCCCTGAGGGGATATTCTCCCGCATTTGGTCTGATCAGCTAGTCAAGTCAGGTGCGGGTAAGGGGATGGGTCTGTTATGATGTGGCAGGGGTAAACCAGTTCTGCTGTCGGGCCCTGCTGCGGATGTCACTGATTGCATTGCCCAGTTGACCCTTGTGCGGTGTGGTGCGGTGAGGATCTGTCCGTTCTCCCCTTTGGGGCTAAGATGCAAATGAATGTGTTTGAATGGATGAGTAAATGGAGAGTGAGTCGTCCTGTCTCGGCTACCTCCCTTTCCTTGGGGGAAGCAGCCTAGGTATATAGATATATATATATATATATATATATATATATATATATATATATATATATATATATATACATAATATTTGGCCTAAAACCAGATGAGTTTACTGCGTCGTGAAAAATCTATACTAGGTTCAGTTTAACTTGGCAGAGGCTCTGGTCCAAATGCAGTGAAGGAATATGGCAATCCTACAGCCCTGTCTTCCTTTCCGTAGCACTTCTTCGTGACTAGGGATGATAATAAGGAAATGCAGTGAAGTAACACATGGAATTTCGGGGTCACGGTGAAATACCTTGCGTGTGAAAGTCCTTGGTGAGTTACAGTAAAGTACAATGTGAGACACGACCTGAATGAATTACCTGTGTGTGTGTGTGTGTGTGTGTGTGTGTGTGTGTGTGTGTGTGTGTGTGTGTGTGTGTGTGAAAATCCTTAGGTGTGACATGCTCCTGTATCTAAAAATTTCTCTCTCTCTCTCTCTCTCTCTCTCTCTCTCTCTCTCTCTCAACCCTTTACTCCTTCTTACGGTCACACTTCTGGTATCACACTTCTGTTTTATTTTGCAAAGTGTGTGAGAGTGTGGGGGTGAGGTAAAAGGGTGTAAAATGTGTGAAAGTATGAAGTGTGAAGGTGTGAGTGGGAGGGTGTAAGATGTGAGGGTGTGAAGTGGGTGTGAATGGGTGTTAAGTGTAACGATGTGAGGGTGTGGAGGAGGGATGTGTGAAGGTGTAAAAGGCTTGAGAGAGTGTGCGTATGAGAGTCTGAGATGTGAAAGTGCAAGGATATGTAGACTGAGAAGTGCGAGGGTGAGGATGTGTTAGGTAAGTGATTGGCCAGAGTACCATCATCTTAAATGCTGTTTCTAGGTCAGGTTCGAACCCTTCCCTTAGGTGCCTCGTTAGTATAATGTACACACGGCGTCTGTAGGTACGACGGCTTGTGTAAGTACGTGGGGGGGTGTAAGTGGTTGGGTATGTAGGTAAAGGTAGAGGTAGTTATGTCTGTAGGAGTGTTTGGGTGGGTAAATTGGTAGGAAGGTAAGTAGGAAGGAAGGAAGGAAGGAAGGAAAGGAAGGGAAGGGAAGGGAAGGGAAGGGAAGGAAAAGAAGGGGAGGGGAGGGAAGGGAAGGAAGGAAGGAAGGAAGGAAGGAAGGAAGGCAGGCAGGTAGGCTGGTAGATAGGTAGGGGTACATGGATTGTAGATTGGCACAGGTGGGCAAAAGTGGGTGTGTGTGGGTGTAGGTGGGTATAGGAGGGTTTAGGTATACAGACAGGTGTACAATAGGTGGGTGTAAGTGGTACCTGAATGCGGGGGTGTAGGCGAGTGTAAGTGGACATAAGTAGGGTGTAGGTGGGTGTAGGTAGGTGTAGGTGGGTGTAGGTGGTTGCTATGGTCATCTGAATGCTATGTTGGCGAAGGAGGGTGTGGACACCTATGTATTTGGATGGATGCAGGCTAGTGTAGGTGGGTGTAAGTGGACATATGTGTGTTTACGTGGGATGCAGAGGAGTGTAAGTGGGTGTTGTTGGTAGCCATAGTGATCACTGACTGCTTTATGCTTGGTAGGAATCATCGACCCACACACACACACACACACAAACACACACACGTCCGGGTTCTCATGACCTAGTTCATAACACTACCACTCCCTCTTTGCACCTCTACCTGCATACGTTATCATGTACACACACACGCACACAGAATTTAAACGTACATAGACACGAAAACGTACACGAAGGGAAAGCTGAAAATATTACACACTCTTGTTCGTTTGTATTCTCGTAGGGTAATTTGGCTCCCTAGCACCTATTAATTGGCGATTTATTTTTTGATATAAATGGTTAATATCCATTTGTTCGTTAATTATGCAGAGTATGGCGATATTGGATGGATTTGGGTAACACAGAGGAGTTCAGTATGATGAAATAAGGCAAAATTAACCTAATCATTACAGTATAAGTGTCAGGGCGAAGCTCATTAGCACCACTTAATTGGCGATTTATTATTAGATATGAATGGTTAATTGCCTTTTCTACGTTATTCATGCTCTTCCACTCATCGTTATCAGTGTCTACCCTGCATCATTTCTTCATTTCCTTCGCCCACTGCGCCACTCACACCCACACCGGCAGACTGAGCCGACCCCGCAAAGCACATGTCACTCCCTCTCTGCGCTTCTCACTTCCTTACGTTACTATTACACACAAGCACACGCACATAAAATACGTACATACGCAGACATACACAAAACGCACACTGTAGCCTATCTATCTGTCTGCGTGTATGTCTAGCACACACACATATGGAATACATACATTCGGTGCACATAAACTGCTTGCATACATACATAATCGACATACATATTTAGCCTACATGTAAACATTCATACTCAGTTTTTATACACGAATACATACGTTCATATATAGCCTACATACTTACATACAGTGGTCTACATACAATACATACATGCGAAATGTTTTGTTCATGTGTGTGTGTGTGTGTGTGTGTGTGTGTGTGTGTGTGTGTGTGTGTGTGTGTGTGTGTGACTCACGATCCCCGGATGTCCGTTTCAGCAGCTGTCGGATTTGCCCCTACCTCTCACCCTATTCCTCCCCACCCTACACCCATCAATATCACCCTACACCCACACCCACACCCTACCCTACAACTACACCCTCATCCTCCTTCACCCCACCCTACACCCATCAATATCACCCTACACCCACACCCTACCTCACCCAACCCTACACCCATCAGTATCACCCTACACCCACACCCACACCCTACCTCACCCCACCCTACACCCATCAATATCACCGTACACCCACACCCACACCCTACCTCACCCCACCCTACACCCACACCCTCCTTCTACACCCATACATCCACACACTCTCACTCTACCTCACTCCACCCTACACCCACACAATTTGCCTTACACCTCTCACATCTCATCATACCACACTCCATTTTACACCCACAGCCAGCCTCCCTGTTCACCCATTCATCCACACACCCTCACCCCACCCTATAGCAACACCGAGAGAGAGAGAGAGAGAGAGAGAGAGAGAGAGAGAGAGAGGTCATTACAGTGAAGGATGCAGCTCCACGTCCACGTAAACACTACACCGTTCCTAAGGAGATGTTGTCATAGCAACCAAAGGACGCCATGCAAGCCAATCTAAGGATGCGTCCACGCTTGCCCTTAACAAGTGATCGACGGGATGAAAGGGGGCACCGGGTCAAAGGAACTGCAATTTCCGAGCCTGAATGGTGGATGGGCCCCATGAGCATCCTTTAATCTTGGCAATTACCTGGCATGTGTAAGAGAATATAAATGCAAGATGGGTAGACAGACAGACACATAGATAGATAGGTATACACACACATACACACACACACACACACACACACACACACACACACACACACACACACACACACACACACACACTTTTTCACAGTTTCTATTCACCTAAAACAACATAACATTTTCCATTCATAAAAAAAAAACTGCATCTTTTCGCACTCATAACAAAACACCGACATCTTTTCCACTCCTGCCTAAAACATCAATAATAGTATGTGAATAAGCGCTGTGTGTGTGTGTGTGTGTGTGTGTGTGTGTGTGTGTGTGTGTGTGTGTGTGTGTGTGTGTGTGTGTGTGTGTGTGTGTGTGTGTGTGTGTGTGTGTGTGTGTGTGTGTGTGTGTGAACGTGTCATACACCAAAAAAAGGCGGAACAACGAGCTGACAACGATGATATGAACTATAATTGCGTGCGGTCAGTTGCGTGCGACCCACACTCACTTTTGTGCCCGATTTTTGGCGAGATTGGGAACTCTCCACAGATTATACCGCTGGGTGGAATGAGCGGGAATTTGGCGTCTTGCAGGGTGGAATGAACTGGAATTTGGCGTACCGCTGGGAGGAAAGAGCTGGAATCTGGCGTACCGCTGGATGGAATGAGCTGGAATTTGGCGTACTGCTGGGAGGAAAGAGCTGGAATTTGGCGTACCGCTGGGTGGAATGAGCTGGAATTTGGCGTACTGCTGGGTGGAATGAACTGGAATTTGGCGTACTGCTGGGTGGAATGAACTGGAATTTGGCGTACTGCTGGGTGGAATGAACTGGAATTTGGCGTGAGTATGTCTGGTATGTTAGGGCAGGTCTACGTAATGTTTGGTGTCTGTGTTTGTCATTTTCTATTTATTAAAAAAAAAAAAAAATGCGTTCTTTAACCTTTCTAAAACACCATGACAAACTAGACGACCTCTCTCTCTCTCTCTCTCTCTCTCTCTCTTTCTCTCTCTCTCTTTCTCTCTCCATTCCTTTCTAGAAAAAAATACATCCTTTTCACATTCCTCTCTACCAGACATCCACAAAAACATCAATCCTTTCTTTTCACCTCGTCTCTAAAATAGCACACAGTCACTAAAACACACACACACACACACACACACACACACACACACACATACAGGACATCCCATGGCACCAAAAATTATAATTCATCCAAACATAACCTTCACTGCACAAAAAAGGAGAGAAAAACAATTACGACCAGGGAGGGGGGGGGGTGTAGAAGGGTCAGGTGTGTGTGTGTGTGTGTGTGTGTGTGTGTGTGTGTGTGTGTGTGTGTGTGTGTGTGTGTGTGTGTGTGTGTGTGTGTGTGTGTGTGTGTGTGTGTGTGTGTGTGTGTGTGTGTGTGTGTGTTTTCTTCCTTTATAACTTTGTATACTCAGACGCCTAATAATCTAATTCTCTCTCTCTCTCTCTCTCATCCTACTGTTTTAAATGCGAAATACAGCCACTAGAATACACACCGTAACAAAGTGCTAATTGCTCAGGTGACTCTCTCTCTCTCTCTCTCTCTCTCTCTCTCTCTCTCTCTCTCCCTCTCTCTCTCTCTCACAAATTTTTTCCCACCCCTCCCCAGGTAGATTTATTAATTAGAGGCTCAGGTAGGGTCAACACCTGAATTAATCACAGGCAGGTAAGAATTCTCGTCGGTTAAGGAAGATCCCTAACACTTTCTCCTAAGCGATTTGGTTTTCTGATCAGCCGTCCTATTCCGCGCTACATAAATCCTCCGAACATCGTCATACTCTGCATAAATAACAAACAAGACGATATTAACCAGCCCTATCAAAAAATAAATCGGTAAGGAAGAGGTGTTAGGGAGCTCGTGGGATCTGGGGGGGGATTAACACTCTCAGGCTCCTATGACTCACTCAGCTGAACAAAATCGTCTTGGTCTATCTATCTATTTAATCTAAAGCAAGACGCCTTAATCCCGTAAGGGGTGACCACCAACAAATCGCCTCCATGTCGCCCTGTCCCCTGCCAACTTATACCCCGTTCTCTTATATACCTCTTCACTCCATTTCTCCACCTCATACTCAGTCTTCCCCCCTCCCTCTCCCCAATCCACCTCTCATACTCTCCTAGTTAGTCTCTCACTCTTCAGCCTCTCCACCTAGCCAAAAAAAAAAATTGATAGCATATATTTCGCTGATTTAATATTTATGGGTTATGTGATACGTCGTTGAAAAATAAAAAAAATAATATTGTCAGTTATGCATAATTTAGGGGAGAGAGAGAGAGAGAGAGAGAGAGAGAGAGAGAGAGAGGCAGAGACAGACAGACAGAAAGGTGTGAAGAAGGAGAAGACAGGGACCGAGGACGATGGCTTTTATCTCCAGAAACTGCCACAGGAACACTTTCATTAACATTCTCTCTCTCTCTCTCTCTCTCTCTATTGATTCAGGTGCGAAAGACAGCCACTAGAATACACTCACTAACAAGGTGCTAATTGCTCAGGTGACTCTCTCTCTCTCTCTCTCTCTCTCTTCTCTCTCTCTCTCTCCATCCATCCATCTTTCCACCTATTTATTTATTTATCTATGTAACTATCTATCCATTCACCATGCCTCTCTATCTATCTATATCTATCTATCGACCATCTCTATCTATCTGTCTATCTATCTCCACCCTCAAACAAGATTGCCCCCACGCCTGCCATGCACTGAGTTGCAAAATATATACGGAATATGTTGCAGAAAGTCAGAATGCAATGCAGCGTGTTTATCTATCTATCTATCTACCTATCTCTTTCCATAAATCTATCTAGTGTATCTATCAATCTATCTACCCATCCGTTTATCATACCCATCTATCTATCTATCTACCTATCTATCTATACATCCATCCTTCCATTATCATTATGTATCTATCCATATCTATCAACCTATCTATCTATATACTGTAGCTACCTATGTAATACTGTTCTGTCCTTCTATCTATCCATCTATCTATCTATCTACCCATTATGTCTATCCATCTATCTTCCTATCTATCAATATACCTACCCATCCACGTAATACTGAATATACTGAATGTCCAGCTATCTATTTTCCTGTCTATCAGTTTATATATCTACCCAACTATCTATCAACCTTAAATGTGGAATACAGTACTCTTCTATCTACCTATCCATCTATCTATCCACCCATATATCTACCCGAAATGTGCAATACCTGAGTGTTGCATAAGGACAGAGTGCAATACTGTGTTGCAAGCCTCTCCCTTATAACCCCTCCTCCCTCGCTTCCCTCCCTCCCTCCCTCCCTCCTCAGTTTCCTTCCTTCCTTCCTCCCATCCTCCCTCGCTTCCTTCCTTCCCTTCCCCCCTCCCTCCCTCGCTTCCCTCCTTCCTCTCTTCCTTCTCTCCCTCCTAATCCTCGCTTCCTTCCTTCTCTAATCCCTCCTAAAATCGGAACTCGCAGGAGACAGAGTTCGTGGACTTTGAAGACTCCCTCGACCACCTTCCCTACCAAGATATCGTACTTTATAGGTCACTGGGGCGCCTGGTAGTCTAGTGGGACAAGGATCTCCATTAGGGACTGAGTAGCCTAGCTCTGGGCCCCTACGCTCCTGATAGGGGTTATAAAGGACTGGATGATGATGATGATGATGATGATGACTGGCTATCTCCGGACGATTTAATTCAACTACGTTCATACGGTACATTCTCTCTCTCTCTCTCTCTCTCTCTCTCTCTCTCTCTCTCTCTCCTCTTTCTCTCCCGGAACCAGCCCACCTATATTTCAGTCAGTATCAGGCTCTTAAGAATAGCAATAAACAAATCTCTCCTCTCTCTTCCTCCTCTCTTATCTCTCCCCTTCTCTCCACTTCCCTCCCTCCTTCTCTCTTACCTTCCTCCACTTCTCCATCCTTCTCTCCTCTCCTCCCCACTTCCTCTAATCCTTCCCTCCCTTCTTTCTTTCTTTCCTTCAATTATTTCTTTATTTCTCCTCTCCTCCCTCCATTTTCTCCCTTTACTTACCTACTCTCTCTCTCTCTCGCTCTCTCTCTCTCTCTCTCTCTCTCTCTCTCTCTCTCTGTCCTTCTCTCCAATCCTCCCTACTTCCTCCACTCCTTCCCTCTCTCCTTCTTTCTTTCCTTCCTCCAATAATTTCATTTATTTCTCCTCTCCTCCCTCCAATTTCTCCCTTTACTTTCTCTCTCTCTCTCTCTCTCTCTCTCTCTAATCCACGTCTTAGATTCTTGGCTTTCATCTCTTAATCCCTCCCATCTCTATCCCTTTTCTCTTTCTCCTTTCTCCCTCCCTCTAACTGTTCTATTTCAATATTTCTTTTATATATATATATTTCTCAGTTTCCATTTTATCGCTAGTTTAGGATTATATTATTTTTTTTTTTATCTTTTTTATTCTTTTTAAATTTTTGAGTCTGAGTCTTTCTTTCAACTTAATGTTTTCTATACTTTCTATGATGGAATGAAATGAGTGAATGGGTTTGGATGCTGCTGCTGCTGCTGCTGCTGCTGCTGATGATGATGATGATGATGATGACGACGATGATGATGATGCTAATGATGATGATGATGATGATGACGATGATGATGATAACGATGATGGTAATGATGTCACCTGCATATTAATTAAGCTCACCTGCATATTAATTAAGCTAACACCACGTAAGTTTATTCAGCTTGGGAGAGACCTGTGGTGGTAGAGTTGCATCCCCAGGGCAAAGGTACGAAGAGAAGGGAAGAGATGATGATTAGCCAGACATACGAAAGGAGGGGAAGGGAAGAGAAGAGAATATGGGAAGGGAAGATGATGACAGGTCAGGTATACGAAAGGAGGGGAAGGGAAGAGAAGATGATGAGGGAAGGGAAGATGATAAGGGAAGGGATGATGATGATGACAGGACAGATATACGAAAGGATGGGAGGGGAAGGGAAGATGATTATAGGACAGATAATACGCAAAGGGAAGGGAAGGCAAAGCATAGGGAGAGAAAAGGGGCGGGATGAGAAGAGAGAAAAGGGATAAAAAAGAAAAGTGTAGAACAGAATATGACAACGAAAAGCAGAAGGCAGGCCAAGACAGGAGGAAAAATTAATGATACTGTCTACCCTTGTTTCCTAGAGGAGAAGGGAAGAGAAAAGTGATGATAAAGGGGAGGGATAAAAAAGAGTGTGTAAGGCAGGGTAACAGAACCAAGTAAGACAGGGAAGCGCATGGGAAGGCAGGGCTAGAAGAGAAACGTAAAGGATGCTGTATACCCGTGTTTGTGAGAAGAGAATGGAAGGGAAGGGAGAGGAGAGGGATCAGAAAAAGTATAAAAGAACAGGGGAGGGCAGAGAGGAGAGGGAGAAGGGAGAGCATAGCAAGGGGGGAAGCAGTCTACCCCTGCTGAAAGAAGGGATGGAAGAAGAAGAGAATGACCAGAAAGAGAGTGAAAGAGAGCAGAGTGGGGCAAGAAAGGGCGTGGGAAGGCAGGGCATGGAAGGTGGACAGATAAGGATGCACTTACTGTGAGAGGGGAAAGAAAATGAAAAGAAGAGAAGGGAGAGGAAAGGAATAAGAAAAAGAGAGTGAGAGAGAGCAGCGTGGGGCAAGGAGAGCCAGGGAGGGACAAGAAAGGACAGGGAGGGACAAGGTCGGGAAGGAAAGACAAAGAAGGGCAGGGTAGGACAGGGGAAGGCAGGACAACGCAGGGGGACAGATAAAGGATGCAGTCTACTCTTGTTTATTTTCCTCCAGCATCTGTTTACACCCAATCACCCCCACTACTACCAACCCTCTCGACACCAAACCAGGCTGGCCAACTGTTCCGATATTGTTGAATTATTTAGCGTACTTAGGCATTACATAAATCCGTGGGGAGCTGCGATGGCGATGATGGCAGTGGTGATGACGGTGATGACCAGGGCGAAGATGACTTTATTGGCGATGATGATGATGATGATTATGATGATGATGATGATGATGATGATGATACGTGATAAAAATAATAATAACGAAGACATGATGATGATTGACGACAACGACGACGACGACGACGACGAACACGACGACGACGATGATGATGATGATGACGATGATGATGATGTTGATGATGATGATGATGATGATGATGATGACGGCCGCTTCCAGACACAAACACATTCATGGAGGGTACGTAAGTCAGACAGCCTGGGTACGAACCTGGGTATGTCGCCACTTTTCAATACCACAGACACCCACCCATCAGCTTCTTCCATCACCTTCAATAACAAGACACTATTTTTTATATAACCTATCATCCACTCACTTGATGTAGTGTTGCCTACTTCTTCCTTCACCTTTATCACTGTTTTTCTGTGTCTGCTCTTCTCTCTTTCTATTTCCCCCATCTTTCCTTTCATTTTTTTTCTCACTCTTCTTTCGATTACAGGTGGCTTTGCAGTGAGTGTCAAGCTTAATGGTTTCCTGTAAGCCCAGAAACGCTGGGTGGTAACCATATAACCAACCCATACGTGTTCCCTACGTGTCAACAAGTGGGTTGGCGGAAGGTTAGTGCCCCTCCCCGTAAAACAACCAACTCAAAGACAAAAGGCCACCCCTTACGAGATTATGGCGTCTGGCTATAGATAGACAGATAGATTTTCTTCCTATCTTCTGACGATTTTAGTCAACTGAAGTGACCTTTTGAGCTGGAAGGGTTGGTTGCAGTGTTAACCCCTTCAATACGAGGTCATGAAATCCATTCTTTGCTATTATCAGGCTATTTTTGACAACCAGCCTCCTCACTCCGCAGCTCCGTTCCCTGAGGACTTTCAATAATTCAACCATTTTTTTTATCATCTATGCCTGATGCCACCAGAATCCCCCCCCCCCTCTCTCTCTGAAAAATTGCAGACTGAGATGAGAATGTTCCCATAATAACAATGAAAATAATAATAAGAATAAGAAGAAGAAGAAGAAGAAGACGAAATGAAGAGGAAGACGAAGATGAAATGAAGATGAAGAAGAAGAAAAGGAGGAAGACAGGAGAAAGAGGGCAGGAAGGAAATCGAGAAACAAATAATTAAATAAAGACAGACAGACAGAAAGAAAGCCAAGAAAACAGAAATGCCGTTACACAGATCAGAAAACAATAAACGGGTACTTACTCGATACAGAAGGGTATCCGCTGCGAGGTGAAGCCGCACTCCCATCCTTTAGGCAGATCTGAAAGAGAAAACGGAGTGGGGCTGAGTAACACACTGACATAATTGGTTGGATAAAAAACATTACACGTGCGTACATGTGTGGAAAGTTTTTGACGCTGTAGCCAGGAGTCGAACCCGGGACCTCTAGACAGGAGCCAGACACCGGTTATAACTACACCACGGCGTGATAAAAGCCAAGCCACCTGAAGCGTATGAAGAACCAGGTAAATCCATTATGGGAGGGTATTTTTTAACCCCAACCCACATGATGACACAAATTTCAGGGACATCCGTATTTCTGCTTAGCCCTACGCAACTCGGCTAGCGACATGGCAGTTTTAATTCATCCCAGCCAGTACGATCGGTGGCTGGCTTCTATCTTGAGGTCCTGGGTTCGATTCTCGGCTAAAGCGTCAAAACTATCCACACTATCAACACAGGTATGCACGTGTAATGTGTACTTGTCAAAAAAAAAAAAAAAAAAAAAATGGGAAGGAGAAATCTACCCTCATACCTGGTAGATATAAAATGAGTCTACCCTCTTACCTGGTAGATATAAAATGAGTCTACCCTCTTACCTGGCAGATATAAAATGAGTCTACCCTCTTACCTGGCATATATAAAATGAGTCTACCCTCTTACCTGGTAGCTATGAAATGAGTCTACCTCTTACCTGATAGATAATAAAACAAGTCTACCCTATACCCTTGTACCTGATAAACCGAATCTACCCCTACCGTCTACCAATCTACCCCCTCACCTTCCTCGCTGTAGAAGGCCCACAGGCCCACCTGGCCCGGGATATCGATGCTTAAGTCAGGTCCCAAGGCGAAGTAAACATCGGAATCGGCCATCTTAACAAATTCTTAAGGATCTTTAAATACACCTTATGGGATCTTTAAACACTTCTTTGGGGATCTTTAAACACTTCTTAGGGGATCTTTAAACACTTCTTAGGGGATCTTTAAACACTTCTTAGAGGATCTTTAAACACTTCTTAGGGGATCTTTAAACACTTCTTAGGGGATCTTTAAACACTTCTTAGGGGATCTTTAAACACTTCTTAGAGGATCTTTAAACACTTCTTAGGGGATCTTTAAACACTTCTTTGGGGATCTTTAAATACATCTTATGGGATCTTTAAACACTTCTTAGAGGATCTTTAAACACTTCTTGGAGGATCTTTAAACACTTCTTACAGGATCTTTAAACACTTCTTAGAGATCTTTAAACACTTCAGATGGGATCTTTAAACACTTCTTACAGGATCTTTAAACACTTCTTACAGGATCTTTAAACAGAGGAACTTTAAACACTTCTTTGGGGATCTTTAAACACTTCTTACAGGATCTTTAAACACTTCTTACAGGATCTTTAAACACTTAGAGGACCTTCAAACACTTAGAGGATCTTTAAACACTTATACTTCAAAAAAATCGTCGCTGTTTACTAGTCTACTTTTTTTCCGAAGTCACTTTTTTTATGAAAGGAAGAAGGAACCAAAGGCCAAGTGGAGTCATATCTATACATTTTTCTTCATAACCCTGGGATGTACTGATCTTAAGCAGTTCTCATAATGAAAAAAAATAATAATCGTAGTATTGTAACCATTTACTTGTGTACCGTTTCTTTTTTTTTTTAAGTCACGTGTAGAGTCATATACCGCAAATACATTTCCTTTATTTTAATAATGATTACATTTATCAATTTCTTACGGTAATGAAGTGTCCCCGGCAGTTTATAATTTTTACCAGTAATTTTTTCTGATTTTTTTATACTTGCTTTAAGGCCGCTGCCTCCGCTCGACGTCAAAAGGCCAGAAATGAATCATAACTCGGGCATCGGTGGCCCGATTGGACTGGAAATCGTTTTATCCTTCACGTTAGAGTATTTTAACGGCACCTTGCTATGACAAAAATTGCGTAACGTTGCGCCGGAAGCCTGGAAAATTGTTCCTAAAAAAAAAAATACATAAATAAATAAATAAAGCCAAATTTATAACTCAAAGTCCTTATCGGAATTCAATGTTATCTGGTGAACAGGTGAGCAGTATGAGAGTCAAGAAAGATATTACTAGTTTTTGAGATGGACCAGGATGCAGTACGATCCCTAAACGTGAGGACAGTGCCATACCGACCGAGCCACCGACGACCAGACCCCACCAGCACCAGATCCAACACCACACTGAAGGGGGTGGCAAGGCTTCATCGCTAATCGGATCACCCTCGATTTACGCTGCCGTTTCGTACTACGCATAACGTATAAAGAATAAGCTAAAGGGAAGACTGCACATAAAACACCACTGGTAAACATGAAGGGGGATGAATATTAATAGCATAAAAAAAGGTAAATATTGACACAAGGCATCATCGGTAATCTTATCAACCTCGATTTAGCGATTTAGGCGGCTTCTTCATACTACGCATAATGTATAAAGAAATAATCGTTAAAGGGGAGACTGCAGACAAAACACCTTCATAAATTTAACATCGAAATACTGATAAACGTGAAGGGATAGACTTGCATATTATTACTGAAAAAAAAGAAGAAAATATTGCTACTGTGTTGATACCAGGAACAATAAGGCTACGTGAATCAACACTTGCATGGTTTCTGGTCAGGACTGGTATTCACTTTGGTCCCTATCACCTCTTCCTAAGCGATTAATTTTGCTTATTACACCCTATTCTCCTCTTCTAAGTGCGTAAAGCCTTCCAGTATCATCACGTTCTGTATAGGTAACGTACAAAAGGGTATTAACCAGCCACAACCAAAAGTAAATCGCTAAGGAAGAGGTGTTAGGGAGCTTCCTTACTCACATTCATATGTGTGTGTGTGTGTGTGTGTGTGTGTGTGTGTGTGTGTGTGTGTGTGTGTGTGTGTGTGTGTGTGTGTGTGTACTACTACTACTACTACTACAACTACTACTACTACTACTACTATTATTACTACTACTACTACTACTACTACTATATTATTGCTACCTCTACTACTACTAATTACTACTAATTTTATTATTATTACTACTAGCCTACTACTACTACAACCACTACTACTTGCTTATACAGTACAAAATCATTTCTTTGTTACGACAGAATACTTGTTCGTAAGTTCGTTCGTAAATTCGGATCCAAAACAATAGGAAACCATAGAAGAGAGCATCACAAAGTAGAGAGAGAGAGAGAGCGAGACTTTGGTTGTGGTTAAGGAAGCTCCCTAACACCTATTCTTTAGCGATTTATTTTTGGATACGCCTAGTTAATAATCTTTTGTACGATATTTGTGCCGAAGCTGGTGATACTGGAAGGATTTACGTGACAGAAAAGTATACAGTAAGGTGTAATAAGCAAAATAAATCGCTTAAGAAAAGGTGTTAGGGAGCTTCCTTAACAGACAAGAAAATAAGGATTTTATTCATTTTAACTAAGAGATTTTCGTCCTTTCCACAGCACTTCTTCGTGACTAGCACCAAAATCCAGTGTTTATAATATGGCTTTACATGCTTTCCTTAGCACTTTTTCGTGACTTGCACCATAATACTGTATAGTTAACAATATACAAACTACAGCTCTCCCCTTTCTATAGCACTTCTTCGTGACTAGTATCATAATAGCAGAACAGAACAATACTATGGCTCTACATCCCTTCCACAGCACTTCTTCGTGACTAGCACCATAATCTTGTTAATAATATATACTTGGGTTCTACATAACCACTTCTTCGTGACTTGCATGGCTAGCGCCGTAATGGCAGAACAGAACAACACAACGTCTCTACATCCTTTCCATAGCACTTCTTCGTGACTAGCACCATAGTCTACATAATAATAACCGGAATATATGCCGTACTATGGCTCATAGCACTTCTTCGTGACTAGCGCCATAATTTAGTGTTAGCAATATATACACCTCTACATGCTTTCCACAGCACTTCCTCGTGACTAGCATCATAGTCGTGTTAACAGCAATATATATGGTACTACGACTCTACCTCCTTTTTGTGGCACTTCTTCGTGACTAGCACCATAATAGAATAGAACAACACTAGGGCTCTTCACATTTTCCATGGCACTTCTTCGTGACCAGCATCATAAACTTGTATTAATAACAATATATACAGGGGATCTACATACTTTCCATAACACTTCTTCGTGACTAGCATCATAATCTTATGTTGATAATATATACTGGTGCTCTACATACGTTCCACAGCACTTCTTCGTGACTAGCACCATAATGGCAGAAAAGAACAATACCCCGGCTCTAAATCCTTTCCCCAGCACTTCTGCGTGACTAGCATCTGAACAGAATATACACTATGGCTCTATATCCTTTCCATACCACTTCTTCGTGACTAGCACCATAATAAACACTACGGCTCTATATCCTTTCCATACCACTTCTTCGTGACTAGCACCATAATAAACACTACGGCTCTATATCCTTTCCATACCACTTCTTCGTGACTAGCACCATAATCTGGTGTTAACAATTTACACTATGGTTCTACATCCTTTCCACTGCACTTCTTCATGATTAGCACAACATGCACTAAGATATCGAGTCCTTCTCTGCCCTCCTTTCACTGTTTCTGAGAATTTTCAACTTGGTGTGCAGGCTGACCTCCCTAAGAATCATTGTTGCAAGTGTATAGCAGAACACCTTCCCAGCAACAAACCAAACTCACATGGTTGGTTTCATTCATATCCATCAAATAGCCTAGATGTTAAAGCACACACACACACACACACACACACACACACACACACACACACACACACACACACACACACACACACACACACACACAGTTTGAATTTAGCACAATGATACAGGTACTGCCAAAAATGATAACATCCTAACTTACAAGATAATAATAATAATAATAATATTAATAATATTAATAATAATAATAGTAGTAGTAGTAGTAGTAGTTGTAGTAGTAGTAGCAGTAGCAGTAGTAGTAGTAGTAGTAGTAGTAATAATAATAATAATAATAATAATAATAATAATAATAATAATAATAAGGTGGATTAGACTTACCAGGCATGTGTCGGTGTCCAGTCAAGACCGGTTCACAGGTAACGACAGGGTGGAGCCATGTGGTGAACCTGGCCTCCTCACTGAAACAAACAAAAATAAATAAATAAATAACAAATACCAACTGTAGTAGCAATATCACAAACAACAACAACAACGTGTGGTAGTAGTTGGACTGTAGTAGTTAACAATAATAATGATAATAATAATAATAAATAATGATTACTACTACCACCACCACCACCACCACTACTACTACTAATATCAGTGTGACTTGTTCTTGCGAATTCCAGATGGTTTTATTGATCCTGAAAAAGACCTCTCGTACAGAACGGGTTAATGAAGGCTAAATTCAATCCCTCGACCTCGGGAAAGGGGGGGGAGTATTAATCCCCGAGCTAGACCTCATCAGATCATATAGCCCTGCTAGGGTTTCAGGAGAGCGCTACCCCTCCCAGCACAGCAGCCACCAGGCGGGGGGCGAACTCGCAACCTCACGATTACCAGCCCTACACCCTACCACCGAACTACCGCGCTCCCCTCGACCTCGGGAAATCTCTCCTTAACAGAAAATAATCTGGTATTTTTTTTATTTTTTTATTACTGGATTGGGGCTCATGTTCTTTGTGGCACTGGAGGCTTTGTAACACCTCTTCCATGGCAATTTATTCTGCGCAGTACTCCTCAATATCCTCTATTATTCTGCGCAGTACTCCTCAATATCCTCTAGTGCGTGAAGGGGTACAGCAGGGAAGGAAGGTTGTTGGTTCACTGAAAGCAATAGGGAGGTGAGTATGGAAGTTAAGAAGTCCCTGCATGATAGTATTGTGATCCCTACCCTGACGTATGGAAGCGAGGCGTGGACTGACTGAAAATACAGTATATATGTCAACATTAACCCCTCAACTGCAAAGGTCCTACTGGAAGGACTGGGATGACAGTTGTGAAGGACCTATTGGAAGGTCACAGGATTTTTTGTATTTTGTGAACTCCTTAATTGGCAACTAAGGCATGTTTATGTTTGATGAGTGGATAACATGAGGACACACCAGCTTCGCCACAGGACACCCACGCATCAGCCAAGCACTTGCTGCAACAGTGTCCGCATATCGCTCTGAATCTCCCAACCACTCTCCCTTGCCTTTCAACCAATCAGGCAGGAAATGCACACACCTACAAAAGACGCATCACTTACGATGCAGGGGGAACAATGAGGACGAATTTGTTACAAAAAGTGCAAGACTGGAGGCATTAGGACCATGTGACCCTGACCAGCCCTCTACCTCAAGCCATGCAGCCAGCTGATCATGCCATCATTCAGCCACCCTCACTTCAAAGTGGCAACGAGTGCTTTCTGAGTAAAGCAGCAGTTATGAAAATGATGCTGATCCTGACGGTTGAGGTATGACTGGTGAGGATGACGACTGTAACGAAACTGCAGATATCAATGTGATACAGATGTGGGAGGAAGTTTGGGCTAAAGGGGAGAAGGAAGAAGGAGAAGGGGGCACAGAATCCTCAGGTACTCTGAACATAAACAGGATGCATATGCCTCATATCTCTCATCAGCCAAGGAAAATCCTGGCACTGCAGTGGGTAGACAAGCTTGATGTTATGATGATGACCTCTGCCCACCGCAATAACATGGTACCCAGCAACAAGGTCAACTGATTCACAAGCAAGCACATCATGAAGCCCGACACAGTCATCAACTACAACTACAAAATGGTCTTGGTCAACAGGGACAACATGCAAACTGGTAATCCTGAGTGCATCAGGAAGACTGCAATGGTGCATGAATCTTTTCCTACACCTGCTCGATGTCGGAGTGCTACTGCCTGTACCATCACTGCACTGGCGGACACAGACATGCCTAGCTATGGGGAGGAAGTTGTATGCGGCTTCCATGGATTTGGAGAAAGCATATGACAAGGTGGATAGACAAGGATTTTGGAAAGTGTTAAGAATATATGGAGTAGATGGGAAATTGTTGAATGCTGTGAAGAGTATGTACGATGGTGCGAAGGCTGCAGTGCGTGTGGATGGTGAACTAAGTGAATTTTTCTCTTTGAAAGTTGGGTTGAAACAGGGATGTGTCATGTCTCCATGGTTGTTCAATCTGTACATGGATGGGGTAATAAAAGAGGTACAAGGTAGGGTAGTGGATGTTGGAGTGGCCCTTGTGAGAGAGGATAGTGTTTGGAAACTCCCTGTACTGTTGTTTGCAGATGATACTGTGTTGTTGAGTGAAGACGAAGGGGAGCTGCAAGGCTTGGTGGATGAGTTTGGGAGAGTGTGTAAGAAACGGAATCTAAAGGTGAATGTAGGGAAGAATAAAGTGTCTTTGAGAGAGGTGAAGTCAGTGAATGTACAGCGAGGTTGGATGATGAGGAAGTGGAAAATGTGAGTACGTTTAAGTACTTGGGTAGTGTGATGAGTAAGGATGGAGGTTTGGAGGGTGAAGTGCTTGAAAGGGTACAGCAGGGAAGAAATGTTGCTCGTTCTTTGAAAGCAGTGATAAGAAACAGGGAAGTGAGCATGGAAGTGAAAAAGTTACTACATGACAGTATTGTGATACCAACTCTAACGTATGGAAGTGAAGCTTGGACGTTGTTGGAAGGACACAAGTCAAGAGTGAGAGCAGTGGAAATGAGTTATTTAAGAGGAGCCTGTGGAGTTACATGGAGAGACAGGCTGACGAATGAGGATATAAAGGAGCGTTGTGGTGTGGATGTGGATGTGATAGGAAGCGTTATGAGGAACACACTGAGGTGGTTTAGCCATGTTGAGAGGATGGAGGGTGAAAGACTGACGAAGAGAGTGTATGTGAGTGAGGTGGAGGGGGGAAGAGGGAGGAGGAGGCCGAGGATGAGATGGAGGGATGGGGTGGAGAGGTATATGAGAAAGGGGGGTGTGAGTTGGGAGCAGGGCAGTGAAATGGCGGGAGACAGGGCGACTTGGAGGCGATTTGTTTGTGGCCACCCCAAACGGGATTGAGGCGTCTGGCAATAGATAGATAGATAGATGCCAACTCGACTCACTTGTAAATATATTCCCTCATTTTATAAACGCACATGGATTTGTACTGAACGTGTCTTCGAAGACTTAGTAACACCTCTTCCTTAGCGAATTATTCTGCACATAAAGCATTAATATCCTCTTGTGCGTTACTGATGCAGATTATGTCGATATGAAAATGGTAAAAGAGAATGATAAGGGTGCTAACTGCAAAATACATAGCTCATGAGAATTAGGATCTAAATTTCATCACTTTCACATTAAGAAGCATCTTTTGGAGAAGCCCTGTCAGTCAGTCACACACTAACGATTTTCCCACGCAAGGTGCTTCACCCTAGCGAAGCCCCGTACGTTGCTTCACCCTAGCGAAGCCCCGTAAGTTGCTTCACTTGAGCTCCTCATTTGCTTCGTTCTAGGTGGCATAATAAGTTCCGTAGCACCTCTTCCTAAGCGATTTACTTTTCATATTATACTTTAACGTTCTTATGTACGCCATTCATGTCGTTTTAATATAGAAATAGCTTGCATCAATAACATATACGAGGATGTTGAGGTGTAATATGCAGGAGAAATCGATGACGAGGAGGTGATAAGAAATTTCCAAAGCCACTTCAATGCGACCTTTATACATCTAGAAACCAAGTTCTCTCATAAGGCCGAGTGTGGTGGTGGTGGTGGTATTAATGATGTTGTTACATATGATAACTGATGTTGTTACTTATAATGATGATGATGCAGCCATTCATCTGAACGTAAATCCGGTGGACTACACGCTAATCTTTTCCTGCCGTCCACCATCCTCCTTTCGGGGGATAGAGAAGTAGCTGAGGGACGTTTGTATAACCAGGCAGTTGAGCCGGCTGTTTATATCAGAGTCACCACGTGAAGGCGTCCCTCTCCAATACCACAAGAGACCGACCAAGTAATTAGTATTCCTCCTCCTCTTCCTTATTGGGTTTCTCCTCCTCCTCCGTATCGAATTCCTCCTCCTCCTCATTGAGTTACTCCTCTTCCTCCTTATTGTGTTCCTCTTCCTCCTCCTCCTCCTCCTCCTCCTTATTGAGTTTCTCCTCATCCTCCTTATTGTTCCTTCTCTTCCTCCTCCTCCTCCTTATTGAGTTCCTCCTCCTCTTCCTCCTTATTGAGTTCCTCCTCCTCCTCCTCCTTATTGAGTTCCCCCTCCTCCTCCTCCTCCTCGTCTTTATTGGGTTCGTCCTAAATCTCCAAGTCCAACCTTTGTAAAGACACACACACACACACACACACACACACACACACACACACACACACACACACACACACACACACACACACACACACACACACACACACACACACACACACACGTTCTAAGTCGTTCAGATGGCAGACGTAAAATGCCAAGTCGAGATAAGTTATTAAATGGAATCCCGTTCAAAAGTCTGCTGGTGTGGGCGAGGGCGTGGCAGTGGGGTGGGTGCAGGAACTAAAAAAAAATACACCCTAGACACTGATAACGCTGACTGACCCGCACCTGAAACACATGAGAAATTGCCTAGTTGAGTGTAAGTAGGGTGTTATATTACATAGACAGATAAATAGATAGATAGATAGATTTGTAAATAAATAAATAATCAATATGGGAGTTCAGAGATATTCCCTCACCGTGTGTGAACTTCTTCCCTGTATCTGTAAATCATGATGCTGTTAGGACGATATTTCTTACGATATTCTTAAGATCTTGTGATATTCTTACGATCTTGTCACTACGATATTCTTAAGATCTTGTGATATTCTTACGATCTTGTCACTACGATATTCTTAAGATCTGAGGATATTCTTACGATCTTGTCACTATTACATTCTTAAGATCTCAACACTACCATTTTCTTAAGATCCTACGATATTCTTAAGATCTTGGGATATTCTTACGATCTTGTCACTACGATATTCTTAAGATCTTGCGATATTCTTACGATCTTGTCACTACGATATTCTTAAGATCTTGCGATATTCTTACGATCTTGTCACTACGATATTCTTAAGATCTTGCGATATTCTTACGATCTTGTCACTACGATATTCTAAAGATCTTGCGATATTCTTACGATCTTGTCACTACGATATTCTTAAGATCTTGCGATATTCTTACGATCTTGTCACTACGATATTCTTAAGATCTTGCGATATTCTTAAGATCTTGTCACTACGATATTCTTAAGATCTTGGGATATTCTTACGATCTTGTCACTACGATATTCTTAAGATCTTGCGATATTCTTACGATCTTGTCACTACGATATTCTTAAGATCTTGCGATATTCTTACGATCTTGTCACTATTACATTCTTAAGATCTCAACACTACCATTTTCTTAAGATCCTACGATATTCTTAAGATCTTGCGATATTCTTACGATCTTGTCACTACGATATTCTTAAGATCTTGCGATATTCTTACGATCTTGTCACTACGATATTCTCAAGATCTTGCGATATTCTTACGATCTTGTCACTACGATATTCTAAAGATCTTGCGATATTCTTAAGATCTTGTCACTACATTCTTAAGATCTTGGGATATTCTTAAGATCCTGTCACTACATTCTTAAGATCTTGCGATATTCTTACGATCTTGTCACTACTAAGATCTTGTCACTACGATATTCTTAAGATCTTGCGATATTCTTAAAGTCTTCCCATACTGAGATCTTGATAGTCTTACGATCTTTCTACCACGATATTCTTAACATCTTGGCATATTCTTAAGATCTCACTACGATTTTCTTAAGATTTGGCACCACAGCATTCTTAAAACCTTCTGATATCACTGACATGTTCCTGTACGATAATTTTAACTTCCTACGTCCACGATAATCTCCAAATCTTACGAATAATCTTAAGAACCTGTCTGCACGATATACTCACTCTTGTAATCTTCTAATCTTACGAATAATATTAAGATATTTTTTGTATTCTTAAGATCTCT
>NC_137069.1:1520000-1537500 GCF_032717465.1 Coenobita brevimanus | reverse complement strand
CTCAGAACGACGACTATAAAAAAAATATATATATATATTCTCGCTAATTCCAGACGACAGTTCTTCCTGTTTTTTCTTTCTTCGTTCAGACAATTTTTTAAAACCAGGAAAAAGCCTCTCGTACTGAAGGGGTTAATGAAGCTTATATCAGGAGGAGTTTGACCTTTTAATCTCCCTAGCACCTCTTCCTTAACGATTTATTTTTGTATACGGCTGGTTAAGTATAATAACCTGTACGTCATTTATTACGTTTAGGCCCACTTTTCGTCAGGTAAGAAGATTCCCTAACACCTCTTCCTTAGCGATTCATTTTTTGTATACGGCTAGTCAAGTTTAATTCTGTACGTAATTTATGCAAAGTACGGCGATATTAGAATGACCTATACAACACACAAGAGGAAGGTAAGGTGTAGTAAGCAAAATAAATCGCTTAGGAAGAGGTGTTAGGGAGCTTAGACTTCATTAACCCTGAAAGGTAATACTATACCACACTTCACCACAATATATCACTACCACAGCACCATACCACACCATAAAACCACCACTACCCCACACAACACCACTATGGGCAGGTAGATGGGGGAAAATGTGCTAAATTTTTCTCAGCGCGACACCACAACTTACCACAATATCACAGTTACCACATCACCATACCACACCACCAAAACACCACCATAACACCACCATTACCCCACACCAGTCCACACCACAACACTACGGTACTATGTGGGCCGGTAGATGGGGGTAAATGTGTTATTGTCAGCACTATACCACACCATACCCCAATATATCACATTACCATACCACCATACCACACCATAATACAATACTACTATGGTCAGGTAGATGGGGAAAAATTTGTCAAGTTTTTCTCAGCACGACACCACAACTTACCATAGTATCACAGTACATCACCATACCACCGCACCATACCGCCACCATACCACACCATAACCCCACCACTACCCCACACCACAACACTATGAATAGGTAAGTGGGGGAAAATGTGTTACTGTCAGCACTACACCACACCAAACCACAATATATCACAGTACCACACCATCATACCACACCATAACACCAGTCCACACCACAACGCTACTACTATGGGCAGCAGGTAGGGAGGGCAAAAATGAGTTTGAACGAAGATGTTTTGCCTGTGCGCGATGGGTGATGCATGATAATTCTACCATTTCCAAACCTCATTAACTTAACCTACGGACTTGCTGTGATGTTAAATTTTACGTAGACCATTATTAAGGGCGAATTTAAGGATTATTGGTTATATATAGCCTCAGGGATATTTCAAAAAAGGTGTTTATTGATAACTTTCCTTCCTTCAAATTTTGCACGAATGGGCGTGGACTGATACTGAAAAGAAACATATATGGCTGAATACTTCAAAAAAAAAAGTTCCAAAAATACAATGTAGCTTCAAATAACGATATGGTTTTTCTCCCGATGTGACGAGAGAATTAATTATTTTATTTTTTTTTTTAAGAAATGAGCAGAAATGAATATCGCACTGGAAGCTTCTGGCAATCCTAAGAAGTGGGAGGAGGTGGAAGAGTGCCCGAGGCTGAAGGAGGAGGAGGAGGAGGAGAAGGTGGAGTGAGGGGGAGAATGGAGGGAAGAGGATGGACAGGGTCGGTGAGAAAGGAAGGAGAGGGTGAGTGTGAATGGAGGGAGGGAGAAAGAGCAGAGGGGGTGGAGGGGGGTACTTTTAAAACCCAAGAAAAGAGAGAGAACGGGAGAAAGGAGATGGGGAGAGAAGGTAGAAGGATGGAGAGAGGGACAGAATGGAGGAAGAAAAGGGAGGGTGGGTGAGAATGCAGGGAGAGAAAGTAGAGGTGGAGAGAGAGGGAGAATACTCTTAAATCCCAAGAGAAGGGAGGGGGGACAGGAAAGAGAATGGATGGATGGAGAAGGTGGGAAGATGGAGAGAAGAGAGGTAGAGGGACGGAAAGAAATGGTAGATGGATGGAGAGAGAGAAAAGGTAGAAGGACAAAAAGAAGGAGAGGAGAAGGTTGGCTAAATGGATGGAGAGAGGAAGAGGGAAAGAGAGGAAATGGAGAAGGAAGAATGATGGAGAAAGAGGGAAGTATAAAGATATGGAAAAGGAAAAGGGGGAAGGAAGAATGATGAAGAATGAGAAGAAAAAGAAGCTAGAAGGATGAAGAGTATATTCTGAGAAGAGGAGGGGGGGAAAGGATGAAGAGGGAGGAATGGGAGAAGAGGAAGGGGGAGAGGAGCAGAGGAAAGGAGAGAGGGGGGCTGGATGGGTGGGAGGAAGTGCCTAGAAGGAGGAGGGAGGAGGGAAGCGAAGGCGGTCGAGAGGGAAGGAGAAAGAGAAAAGGAAAGGAGGAGACTGGAAGGAGGAGGAGGGAGGGAAGGGGAGCCGGTCGGGAGGGAAGGAGAAAAAGAAAAGGAATGGAGTGGTTAAACAATCTTAAATACCTCTTATAACCTCGTCTATCTAACATATTTAATGAAACGCTGAGAACTTTGGGCCCCAGGCTGTGGACGCAAAACATCTCTCGGTATGCCTCCCCCAAGCCTTACAGACGAACTCGCCACACAACTTCTATGACCCTGCTGACCTAATCAATTCATCGTCCCTTCATACTGTATCACTGAGAAAAGTTTGGTCAAAATCCGTCCAGAACTTCAGGAGATATCGCGACCACAAGGATGAATTGAGACGACCCTATATGACCTTCACCTTTGACCCCTTGACCTAGTATCTCCGCATACTGCATCACTGACAAGAGTTTGGTGGGAATCCCTCGATGGGTTCAGGGGATATCGCGCCCCATAATAGTATTACGGACGCACGGACCTACGCACGCACGCAGGGATGGACCAATCACTCCTCCATTACAGGTGGGGGGAGGCATAACAAGTATATATATGGTAATGATATCACGACGACGATGATGATGATAGCAGAATTCACAAACTTTCCCTTCATTTGGACATTTTCTTCCACATCTGGTCTTACAGAAAACGTCACCGAATAAGGTACAAACTTCTATCTTATCTATGGAATCTAAAGGTGAATGTTGGAAAGAGCAACGCTGTGGTCTTCGAGAGAAATGAAGTCACTAAATGTACAGTGAGGTTAGACGAGGAGGAAATGGGAAATGTAAGTGCGTTCAAGTGCCTGGGTACTGTGATGGGTAAGGGATGGAAGTTTAGAGGACGAAATGCCTGAATGGGTAGGCTACAACAGGGAAGAAAGGTTGCTGGTTCCTTGAAGGCAGTGATAAGAAACAGGGAAGTGGGCATGGAAGTAAAAAAAAGTCGCTGCATGACAGTATTGTGATACCAACTCCAACGTATGGAAGCGAAATTTAGACCTTGTTGGAGGGTCAGAAGTCAAGAGTGAGAGCAGTGGAAATGAGTTTTTTGAGAGGAGCATGTGGAGTTACATGAAGAGACAGACTGACAAATGAGGAAGTGAAGAAGCTTTGTGGTGTGGACATGGATGTGGTAGAAAGCGTTGGGAGAAATACACTGAGGTGGTCTGGCCATGTGGAGAGGATGGAGAGCGAGAGACTAACGAGGAGAGTGTATATGAGTGAGGTGGAGGGTGTGGGAGTTGGAGGGAGAGCCGAGGATGAGATGGAGGGATGGCGTGGAGAGGTATACGAGAAAGGGGGGTGTAATTTGGGGGGAGGGCACCGAAATGGCAGGGGACAGGGCGACATGGAGGAGATTTGTTTGTGACCACCCCTTAGGGGATTAAGGCGCCTGGCAGCAGATACCGTATTTAGATATACAGATATATCATAAAAGCGAGGGATCAAAGTCATGCTTTATCGGACAGCAGTTCATTTTAAATACCACAGAACAGATGAGAGATTGACAACCAGAGTAACTGAGTGGCAACCCTGAGATGGTGTGAGAGGATGAAACAGAGATCAAGAGGGTAGGATGATGATTCACATGTTTGCTGGGAATGGATGGAACAGGCTAAAAACAAAGAGGTAAAAGTGGAGAAAGTTGAGGCCTTTATCCAGCAGCAGCTGATGATGATGACTGATAATGATGATGATGATGATGATGGCGTGAGACGCTGAGATGAACCGATGATGATATGGAGAATGATGATGATGAAGATGATGATGATGATGATGATGACGATGATGATGATGATGAGGAGGAGGAGGAGGAGGGGGAAAGCGGTAATAATGTAACTACGGATGACGACAATAAAAGTGATGATAATGGGTATAAAAATGATGACAGTGACGGTGGCTGTGATGACCAACAACATCAACAACAACAACAAGAAGCCAAGCAGGTATGTGAGGTAGGAAATATCTGGCGAGTCTTTGAGATACGTCACAGTGCCTGATGATGATGATGATGATGACAGTAACAGAGGTAGCAACAACAGTAGTAATAGTAGTAGTAGTAGCAGTAGTAGTAGTAGTAGTAGTAGTAGTAGTAGTAGTAGTAGTAGTAGCAGTAGTAGAGGTAGTAGTAGTAGCAGTGGTGGTGTTGGTGGGTGTAATAGCAGCAGCAGCAACAGTAGTATTAGTAGTACGAGTAGTAGTAGTTACAGTACTACTACTACTACTACTACCGCTACTACTACTACTACTACCACTACCACTACTACTACTACTACGACTACTACTAAGGCTGCTACTACTACTACTACTACTACTACTACTACTACTACCACCACCACCACCACCACCACCATCACCACCATGCACCACTACCACCACCACCATCACCACCGTGCACCACTACCACCACCACTACCACCACCACCACCACCACCGTGCACCACTACCACCACCACTACTACCACCACCATCACCACCATGCACCACCACCACCACCACCACCACCACTGAGTTCCAAGAAACAGGCAGCAAAAGGGCGAAAATCCAGGCCAAGTTAAGGTGACGACAAGTAGGAAAGATGCGGCGGGACCTTAAGACGCATCACAGAGGCCCTCAAGGAACACAAACCTGCCCCACCACAACCTCACCTCACCCCAAGACAATGATGCTAGTCAAGAACTTTACTAGAATCCTATTTTTTACTAGTCTGGGTTCTGGGTTTCACCTTAACGGCCTAGATTTTCGTCCTTTTGTAGCTTATTTCACGTAGCTCAGTGACAGTACGGCTCTACATCCTTCCCATAGCACTTCTTCGTGACTAACAGCGTCGACTAATCAATTCTTACAGCTCAGCGTCCAAGGTGGAGAGACGGCAATTTTAGGCCAAGTTAGATATATAATTTAATGTGAGTTTCAGATGATTTCGACTTCTTTAGTAAGTATTCGTCAGATCTGATATACCGGCATATTTATCTCTCTCATCTATTATGTATCTATCTACCTATCTATCTATCTATCTATATACACACACACACACACATTTCTCTACCTTAACATGGCCTTCACCCCAGATGACGTCTCAGATCGTTAATAAGAGAGAAGGTGAAGGAGGAGGAGGAGGAGGATCAGAAGAGGAAGAAGAATAGGAGGAGGAGGAGGGGAGAAGGAGGAGAAAAAGATGAAGAACAGAGAATATTCAAGATGCATAATAATGAATGACGTAGGTTACCGGAAAATCCAACAATATCGAAGCCTCCAAGGCCGAAATTGAACGTATCTCATTTCCTAGCCCCTTTTCCTTAGCGATTTAGTCAGCATATTAGACATGAACACTCTTTTGTTTGTTTTTTGCTGTTCTAATAGATCGATATACAGCTTGCACAGGTAATATACAACAGGTAATGGGAGTGTATATTGCAAGATGAATCGCCTGTGAGAAGGTGTTACCAAGGATTTATTTATTTGTTTATTTATATACTTGATTTTTCTGAGTGTGTTGTTGAGATATTAAGTGGCATTCCTTTACGGACTGCGTGTGTGTGTGTGTGTGTGTGTGTGTGTGTGTGTGTGTGTGTGTGTGTGTGTGTGTGTGTGTGTGTGTGTGTGTGTACGTATGAGTGTGCACAAGTATTTGTGTGAACCTAAGTGTATGTACTGTACGTGTGTGTATTTACGTATGTGTGTATATGCGAACCTGTCCGAGCTCATGTGTCCTGGCGGTATCTGGCAACAAGCAGGCCAGGTAAGGCAGATGAGGTAGGCAGGTGAGGAGGTGAGGCAGTGAGTGTGCAGCAGGCAAGGCGGCTGTAGGATACGTACACTTCCTCCACCACACTCTTAAGAAGGTGGGAAAACTCTAATATTTTATTTTCTTAACACCACTCTTTACCCTCCTTATTCTCATTTATTTGTTTCTTTATTTATCTATTACGGAAAATAAGCCCTTACGTAAGAGCGAATTTCTTAAGGGTAGTAAAAAATTATCTTGTCTTCCGTTCCGCGCGTCTTCAAGTTTCTCATACACTAAAATCCTATACTCCTTTTATTGAAACTTGGCCAAAAAAAATTCGTCCTTTTGCAACTTCCTGTAGCTGAGTGACTGAAACAAATGCTACAGCTCTACATCCTTGTCACAGCACTGCATCGTGACTAGCATCATATTCTAGCGTTAATCTATTGTTACACCCAAGCATTCAAGATGGAGAGATGGCAAAATTTATGTAAAGTTTGAGAATAATAACAATAACAATAATAATAATAATCTCCTCACTCACCTGACACGCCATTCCTCTCTCTCTCTCTCTCTCTCTCTCTCTCACTCCATATTTTTGAAACAGACTGAGTCAAAACCTCTCCTTGGTGTAAATTTTTGCTTAAGATTTTTTGTAATAAAGTTTTTCTCACACTTATAAACCTATCAAATTTTTTACAATCAAATTAAGTTTTAATATTAGTGAGAAAATGCGAAAAAAAAGCCACTATACTCCTTTTACTCTAACTTGGCCTAAACTTTCTCTCTCTCTCTCTCTCTCTCTCTCTCTCAGCTGGATAAAATCGTCTGGTGGCAGCAAGAATAAGATACGAGACGCCATGTCGATAAGAATCAGAGGCGGAATTTTACTGATCTGAATGAATAACAGACACCTATTACCACTGCTGCTGCTACTACCACTACTACTGCCACTGCTACTACTACTACTAGTAATAAGAATAATAATACCTTCACTCGAACATCTGCAGATAGTATTAGTAGTACCACCACCATCACCACCACCACTACTACTACTACTACTACTACCACTCCTCCTTTCAATCGAACATCTATCTATATGGACACTGCCTGTAACCTCGACTCTTCTTGTGAATACCAATTGTGCCACGGGAAGAAAAAGGAAAAAGAAGAGCAAGAAAAAAGAAAGCATGAGAAGACAAAAAAGGAATGAAGAAAGAAAGAAATTAAAGAAAAAAGGACTAGAATAAATAAATAGAATAGCGTCTCCAGCACCCATGACAATAATTTTTCGGGAATCACTTTCGATTTTCATGTTCAAAAAAAAAAAATAAATAATAATAATAATAATATGAAGTAGGCTATATTGTTGTATTTCTTGGGATTTCTCAGTGACGTAATGAATGTCAATGAAGTCTGCCCTCTGACCTACACACACACACACACACACACACACACACACACACACACACACACACACATGATGGTGATGATGCTGTTGACGATAATATGATGATGATAACAGTGATGATAATGATGGTGATGATAATGACGATGATGATGATGATGATGACGACGAGCCAAAGGAATTTTTAATCATACTATCCCTATGAAATCAATATACTCCTTGGTTACTAGTGAGGCATACTGTACTAATTACAACGAAATGAGTATATTCGTGAGGTATGCTAGGTTTAACAGTATAAGCATAAAAGGTAGACCATGAAGCATATTTCCACTAAATTCTAACCAATTCTTAGTATACGTAGACCACTAATCAATTCTTAGCGTACGTCAACAACTAACTTATTCTCGCTGGACACATATAGGCCTAGACACAAGTACCCACGACAAGGAACTGACTTACAGAATTCGTATTATTTTTTTAGTTTTTCGTCACTCACATTGTGAAGTGGTAGGAAGGTGGGTGGGTGATGAAAAGAAGGCATAGAAACAATATTATGCATCACACCATCTTGGAGGCGATTTGTTTGTGGCCACCCCAAACGGGATTGAGGCGTCTGGCAATAGATAGATAGAATAGACCATCTTACGCATATCTTAAGATTAGAAGAGTTTATAAATGTGACTTCAGGTGTGTAGTGGATGAGCTTACCTGGCCAATCAACTTCCCCCCCTCCTCCTCACCCCCACCCCTCCCCCTCCCCTCCCAACCTCCCCACCCTCACCTCCTAATATCCCCCCTCCCCACACCCTATTACCTCCCCACCCCTCCTCACAATTAACCCCCCTTCCAACCTCCACACACTCCCCTCCCCACCTCTTCCCCCACTTCCCTTCACCAGTTACCACCCTCTCCCCTCCACCTACCCTTCCGTGTGCTCTCCCGGGGTTTTCCTACGCCCGGTTCTGGTAAGGGACGGAAGGTAAAAAGCAAAAGATCTTGGTAAAAAGGCTAGATTAACACACCGGAATTTAACCTTTTTGCTGCTATGGATGTGATCTTGTGTTATCTTAGGGTTAAAAAGAAATTATTTTATTATTTTATTCAGGTGCATAAAATCACGAGGATGAGATGGAGGATTAGAGTTCAGAAATACTGTATATGAGAGACGGGGGTGTAAGCTGAAGGGAGAGCAGCGAAATGGCAGGGGACATGGAGGCGATTTGTCTCTGTCCACCCCTTACGGGATTATGGCGTTTAGTTATAGATAGATAGATAGATAGATAGACAGGTAGATGGATGGATAGACAGATAGATAGGTACGATGAAAGGTATTACGAAAAGTCTTACCAAAATAACTAATCTACATCAAACCTACGCTTAAAACCACTACCGGTATAAGAGGCAGAGACATGGGTGGACATGTCTGGCAGAGAGATAGTGATATAGGTGGACACGCCTGGCAGGGAGGTATAGAGATGGATATGTCTGGCAGGGAGAGAGTTACATAGGTGGACACGTCTGGCAGGGAGGTATAAAGATGGACATGTCTGGCAGGGAGAGGGCGACAGAGGAAGGCGCTTCATATATAACGCGTCCCTGGCACTCTGCTCTGCAAGGCCTAAACGTCATCGCTGATTCATTTCCTATTCCCACTGCCACACCCACGCCCACACCAGCAGACTGGGCCGTCCCCGCAACACATAAGATACTTCCAGGAGTGTTTAGAGGAGCACTAATTCCGTACCACCCTCTACTATGAGAAATTAAGTCCTCGCAGTGAAGGGACTAACACTGCGAGTGGTATACCAGGAAGACAATGATGGTGGTATGTCCTGGCTGGTATTTCCCTTCACACGATTTCCGTTGGTGCTGCTGCTGATGATGATGATGGCATACATACATACATACGGTACATAGATTTGTTCTTACAGGCAGACAGGCAAACAGACATAGTTACGTACATATTTACATACATACAACATATATACATACGTACATACACACATACATACAAACCAACATAAAACAATCGTGTGCCAACAGGGGACTTCCCTTCTCCCCTCTCCTGGAGATAACGGATTGCAATAAGACACAAAACAAAGGACGCAGAATTATAAGTATGTATTTATATTAGGACTACTACTACTACTACTACTACTGCTATTACTACTACTAGCAGGGGGTGGGAAAGGAAAGACAGACAAGGAGAGGAATTAGGAGGAGGACAAGAGGGAGAAGACAAAGGAGAAAGGGAAGCGGGAGGAGGAAAGGAGTAAGAGGAACGATAGGAAAGATAGAGAGGTGGGAAACGAGAGACAGACGAGGAGGAGGAGGAGGAGGAGGAGAGGGAGAAGACAAAAGAGAAAGGGAAGGAGGAGTAGGAGGAGGGGTACAATGGAAAAGAGAGGGTAGAAGGAGAAGGGGAAGGAGCATGGGAGGAGAGACTGAAGAAGGAGAGGGAGGAAGAAAGAAGGAGCAGGAGGAAGAGAGGAAGCAGAAGGAGGAGAAGAGGAGGAGGAGGAGGGGAAAGGGGAAGAGTAAGAAAAGGTGCAATTTAACCTAAGGAGGAAGGGAGGGGAGGAGAAGCGGGAGGGAGGAAAAGAAAGCAGAGAGGAAGAAGAGGAGGGTAGGAAGGGAAGGAGGGCATGGAGAGGGAGGGAGGAAGAGAAAGCAGAGAGGAAGAGGAGGAGGGAAGGAGACCATAGAGAGAAAAGTAGAAAGAAAGGGTGAGGTTTACGGGAGAGGGATGGGGAGCAGGATGGGGAGGAGAAGTACAGGGAGGTAGGAAGGAGGACAAGGGGAGAAGGAAGGAAGGAAGGAGAAGGATGCGGAAGAGATAGGAGGGAGAGGTGGAGGGAAAAGAGGGGAAGAAAAGAAGGAAGAGGATATGGAGGAGGAGGAGGAGGAGGGGCAAATTAAAAGACTGGAAGTAAAGACGGGGAATTCCACCGTCCAGAAAGGTCCCTCCGGCCGACCGCATTTTTCCTGTTAGGAACCAGCATATATTATACTCCTTACGCAACCAACCAGCCCACTACCCCACACCACCTTTGTTTGGGGTCATCACCATCATCGTCATCATCACCATCATCACCATCATCATTCATCGTCATCGTCATCATCATCATCATCATTATTTTTAAGCAGCAAAATATTTCAATTTACCACGGACATATAGTCGTCACTCAACCCCCCCAGCTAATACCAGCCTTGTTTGGGAGTCGCTCGACCAAATCCACATTGTTCTACCAATAATTATACCTGTTACTTGTGGTTTTGTAGTCATGATGACGATGATGACCATTATAACGATCATCATCATCATGACCTATGTCTTTCACTTAAAGATGGAATGAGGTAGGATGCGAGAAAAAAAATGTCTATCTTTTTATCTATCTACCTATCTATTTATCTATATCTACCTATCGATCTATCTGTGTGTGTGTGTGTATATATAAACAGTATATATATGATAGAGAGACAGACAGAGACAGACAGACAGACAGATAGACAGCAAACACTCACGATACAAAACCATAATGGAACACACACAGATAAACTGACTGACATATAAAGATACATACAGATATTAACAGCCAGTCTCTTCTTCATTTCAGAATAACAATGGTATGGCCAAGTGTATTTCTCCTCCTCCTTCTTCAGGCGAAAGCAAAGGCACAGGGTAAGGGAAGATTTCTTATGAGTTAATCATCTTCTTGGTTAAAATCTTGTAAGTAAACGTAAATGTCTTCTTAGCAAAACTTTCGTGACTACAATTCTTAGTTAAAAGTATCGTGTTAGTAAATTTCGTCTTTTTCGTTTCGTAAATGATTGTAAATTTCTTCTTTGTTTAAATTACTCGTTAAATTTTCTTAAGTACCGTAATCGTTAATTCTTCTTAGTTATATATTCTTAAGTGACCGTAAGTTTTTTCTATTTGAAAATTATGGAAACGTACAATTATGAAGAGAGAGAGAGAGAGAGAGAGAGAGAGAGTGAGAGAGAGAGATTTTCAAGAAGACAATACTAATTCCATATTATTTTTTCCTCCAGTTGTCTTCCCCGACGAACCCGGAGCCCCTGCCTCCTTGACCCCGACCCCCCCTCCTTCTTCGCCCGTGCAAGACGTCGATGCCGAGCTTTTGGACGCCCTGACTACGGAAAATCGGCAGGGTTTTAATTCTCTCAGTAGGCCCAGATCTACATGCTTTACACCGGAGGGGGAGAGGGGTGAGTTGGGGGTAGAAAGGGGGGAGGGAGAGAGGGATGAGTTAAGGGGATGGGAAGGGGGGTGATTTTGAGAGGGAAGAGGGGTGAAGGGGTGAGTTTGGGAGGGGGGAGGGAAGAATATTGAAGGGGGGAGAGGGATGAATTTGGAGGGAAGGGGGGAAATTTTTAGCCTAGCCATGGGACTTTACGCTCCTTGTTTCATAGGGCAGGACCCGTATAGGATTGGGTGATGAGCTTATTGTTGTTATCACTACTACCATACTACTACTACTACTACTTCTACTGCTGCTACTACTACTACTACTGTATTACTATGTTCATTATTATTATCATTATTATTATTATTATATTATTATTATTACTAGTAGTAGTAGCAGTAGTAGTAGTAGTAGTAGTAGCAGTTGTAGTTGTAGCAGTAGTAATTTTAGCAGCAGCAGACTAATAAATGCACTATTATTATTGTTTTTATTATCATTATTACTATCAATATTATTACACTCCCAAAATCAAAATCATTTCTCGTTTTCCACACTAAGACAATCACAAATGACAGACAATAACACACACACACACACACACACACACACACACACACACGCAAATCGCACTAATTCCCCCCTTATCACTCCCCCCAGGCACGTGTGATCCCTTCATGCAGTGCCCTACCTATGCACCCCTCGTCAGTCAGATAAGAAACCCGAATGTTATCACGTTCCTAAGAAGCCGTGTTTGCAGGTGAGATAAGACGAGAGAGAGAGAGAGAGAGAGAGAGGAGGCTGGAAATATGTGATACATGATTTCATTTATAAAGGTTTATTCTTCGTACTTTACATTATAGGTAGACAGACAGATAAATAGATAGACAGATTGACAGATAGATAGATAAAGTAGATAAACACATTTTTCTTCTCGTCTTTTACAGTCTCATCGGAAACAGGCTCCATCTCTGCTGCCCATCGAGCTCCTTCAACCCCAACCCCCCCTCCTTCAACCCCAACTCCAACCGCAACCCCAACCCCAACCCCCCTTCCTTCAACCCCAACCCTCCTTCCTCCTCCTCCTCCTCCCCTGTCGGCATCCCGTCGGAAAATGAATGTGGTCTTCCCCAAGGACAGAGAGTCACGGGGGGAGTAGGTGCTAAGGTAAGACGGGAGATTTAAACTGCATGTAAGACGCAGATTTAAAGAGCATGTAAGACGTGGGAGATTTAAATTGCATGTAAGACACAGGAGATTTAAATTGCATGTAAGACACGGGAGATTTAAATTGCATGTAAGACACGGGAGATTTAAATTGCATGTAAGACACAGGAGATTTAAATTGCATGTAAGACACGGGAGATTTAAATTGCATGTAAGACACAGGAGATTTAAATTGCATGTAAGACACGGGAGATTTAAACTGCATGTAAGACGTGGGAGATTTAAATTGCATGTAAGACACGGGAGATTTAAATTGCATGTAAGACGTGGGAGATTTAAATTGCATGTAAGACACGGGAGATTTAAATTGCATGTAAGACACTGGAGATTTAAACTGCATGTAAGACACGGGAAATTTAAATTACTTGTAAGACGCGCAAGACTTAAATTGCATGTAAGACGCGGGAGATTTAAATTACATGTTTACACTCAGGTTAGTGCTACATTATTTTATCCATTTGTGTCTTAGCTTATCTACCACATATAGTCTGTCCCTTTTGTGTATCTACTGGTATCTATTTACATCTATCTCCGTCAGTCTGTCCATACATCTATTTATATCTGTTCGTCTAACTGTCTGCCTATCAATCTAGCAGTTTGTCAGTCTATAAATCTTGCTGTCTATCTATATCAGTTTGCGTCTCTGTCAATCTAGCTGTCTATCATTCTAGCTATGTCAACCTATCTGTCTGTTTATCTAACAATCTAGCTATGCCTATCAATCTAGCTGTCTGTCTTTATCAATCAATCTATCTATCCATCTATCTATTCGTCTCTGTCTATCAATCTATCTATCTGCCTGTGTCTGTCTCTACAAGTTCGTTTTAACCTGGTCTAAAACTGCCATCTCTCTATCTAGATTGCTGTGTTATAACATACTAACTCTAGAATATACGGTGCTAGTCACGAAGAAGAGTTATGGAGAGCATGTAGCCTACATCCCTACTATGCTATTGCTTTGGTCTGCCATTAGCACTAGAATACAGCACTAGTCACGAAGAAGTGCGATGGGAAGGATGTATTGCACTGTCTTCTCTGTCACTGGCCTTGGTGAAATAAACTGCAAATATCTGGTGTTAAGACGCTGTCAAGAAAATTACCGTTGTCTTATAAGCTATCAAGAAAATGTCGGTAGTGTCAAGGAGGTGTCAAGAAAAGTTCCAGTGTTAAGAAGCTATCAAGAACATTCTCGTAGTTTAAGGAGCTGTCAAGAAAATTTCCACAGTGTCAAGCAGCTGTCAAGAAAATTTTCGTAGTTTAAGGAGCTGTCAAGAAGATTTCCGCAGCGTTAAGGAGCTGTCAAGAAAATTACCGTAGTTTAAGGAGCTGTCATGAAAATTTCCGCAGTTTAAGGAGCTGTCAAGAAAATTACCGTAGTTTAAGGAGCTGTCAAAAAAGTTTCCAGTGTCAAGGAGCTGTCAAGCAAATTTCCGTAGTTTAAGGAGCTGTCATGAAAATTTCGGTCAAACTTTACACGTTACCCTCATCCGATTTTCGACTTTTCGTTAACCTTTTTTAGTAGAACTGGTCATTCTAAGAATCTTTTCTTCTATGACATTTCTCTCGCAAATTGATAATAAACGAGTTACTTCCACCAATCACAATCACAGACGAGCGCGCGCTCTGTCCGCTCACCCGCTCACATTTGAAAGTTTGTCCCCGAAGACCAAACTTTACACGTACTCCTCATGCGATTTTCGGCTTTTCTTTAACATTTTCAATTGTTTTTGTTAGTGATTTTCGGCTTTTCTTTAACATTTTCAATTGTTTTTGGTTAGTGTTACGATCTTTTCTTGAATCGTTTCTTGAATTGTTGTTGCCGTTTACAGCTACAGACGGCTCTTCAGATGCAGACGAGGAACTGTAAACTGCTAGGTAAATGCATTATTTCTTATTTACACTCGGTTAGGTTAGGTTAGATGAGGTTTGGTTAATGTCATGGGAGGTCTGGGGGGCGAAGCCCCCCAGTTAGGAAGCACGGCCAGGGTTGGGGGGTCTGGGGGGCGAAGCCCCCCAGTTAGGAAACACGAATTCCGTAAGAAGCTTAAAATTATTTTCTTCCGAAGGATTTTAGTGTTTTTCATTTGATTTTGATAACAGTTCCAGTAGGAAATCACTCGCTTTTGCGTTTTTCCCCCACCCAACACCCCGGTTTCCCACAGGTCCCCCAGTATTCCTGGGGGAGGGGGAAGAACCGCAAAAAATTGCATTTCAAGTGATAACAAACATCCAACCTGAGTGTTTTCGGTTGTTTTTCGTGTGATTTTTGTTGATTTGGACCGGTCCTTTCCACCAGAAGTCGCTAGTGGCGTTCAACAAAAACTAGCGACTTGCGATAGAAACGAAGGTCAAAATCGATCGAATCACACCAAAAACAACAGGAAACACTCAGGTTGGATGAAAAAATCGGATGAGGGCAACGTGTAAAAATGAGGAGTACGTGTAAAGTTTGGTCTTCCGGGACAAACTTTCAAATGTGAGCGAGTGAGCGGACAGAGCGCGCGCTCGTCTGTGATTGTGATTGGTGGAAGTAAATCGCGTAACTCGTTTATTATCAATTTGCGAGAGAAATGTCATAGAAGAAAAGATTCTTAGAATGACCAGTTCTACTAGAAAATGTTAACGAAAAGTCGAAAATCGGATGAGGGTAACGTGTAAAAATTGACCAAAATTTCCGTAGTTTAAGGAGCTGTCATGAAAATTTCCAGCCTCAAGGACCTGTCAAGAAAATTTTCGCGTGCACTATCATCATTCACTCCCAAATACTGTCTTTTCATTTCCTGGATCTATCTGCTTATCTATCTATCAAACATACACAAGTAGATATAAAATGAAGACAATCGTGATTCTGAAATGCATTTAAATTTGGCTTACCTTACTCCATGACACCTGCATCCCACGCCTTCCTTCTTTTCGTTCGTGGCGATCACAAATATCACTTTTCCAACTTCACCGTTCCCAAATATTCACTATCACTGGCTTCACCGTAAGTCCCGAAGTGGCACAGTAGTTTAAGAGTCACTAAATCCTCCATTAAATAGTAGTTTTTAAGATGTCAGTGCAAATAATCACCTCCCACACACGCACAACCTCCCACTTCGAAGTCTGACTGTGCACTGACCAGAGTATGGCTCCTGAGATGGCACTCCGATTTTTAAAAGTCGTTCATTTAATCCATCAAACATCGATAATTACTTCACACTACGATTTCTAACGCACAGAGGACGTAGATAAGATAATAACAGTTCGATTAAATTCGCATAAGCCCAACAAGAACGCCGAATAAATGTGAAAATATAATATAAATGGTTTGTTGACACTGGGGCGGTTACCAAATCGCGCTGCTCCCTTTTGTGTTTACGCGGCTTTAAATGTCCCGGGTTTGTTTTTATTATCCCGGTAATTTAAAGGTTATTGATGGTGGTTGATGAATGAAGAGGTTTAAATGAGAGAGAAGAGAGAGAGAGAGAGAGAGAGAGAGACGGTACTTCCAATGATTTCAAACTTCAAAATGCTCTCCACTCACTCAATTCTTGCTCCTAATTACGATAGTCTTTAACACGTACTACAGTTTGGCTTCTACTCATTAGCTAAGAGTGTATGATGTTAGTAAATGAACAAGGGAAGGTGTGTGTGTGTGTGTGTGTGTGTAATTTCCACAACCTCATGGAGTTGTCAAGAAAATTTCCAGTCTCAAGGACCTGTCAAGAACATTTTCCCGTGCATCTATTTATTTATCTATCCATCAAACATACACAATTTGACAAATGCAAAATGAAGTCAATCGTGATTCTCAAATGTATATAAATCTTGCTTACCTGACGCCATGACACCTGCATCCCAGTTCGTGGCGATCACAAATATCCCTTTCACGACTTCACAGTTCCCAAATATTCACTATCACTGGCTTCACCGTAAGTCCCGAAGTGGCACAGTAGTTTGAGAGTCACTAAATCCTCCATTAAATAGTAGTTTTTAAGATATCAGTGCAAATAATCACCTCCCACACACGCACAACCTCCCACTTCGAAGTCTGACTGTGCACTGACCAGGGTATGGCTCCTGAGATGGCACTCCGATTTTTAAAAGTCGCTCATTTAATCCATCAAACATCGATAATTACTTTACACTACGATTTCTAACGCACAGAGGACGTAGATAAGATAATAACAGTTCGATTAAATTCGCATAAGCCCAACAAGAACGCCGAATAAATGTGAAAATATAATATGAATGGTTTGTTGACACTGGGGCGGTTACCAAATCGCGCTGCTCCCTTTTGTGTTTACGCGGCTTTAAATGTCCCGGGTTTGTTTTTATTATCCCGGTAATTTAAAGGTTATTGATGGTACCTGATGAATGAAGAGGTTTAAATGAGAGAGAGAGAGAGTGAGAGAGAGAGAGAGAGAGGGGAGAGGGAGAGAGAGAGAGAGAGAGACGGTACTTCCAATGATTTCAAACTTCAAAATGCTCTCCACTCACTCAATTCTTGCTCCTAATTACGATATTCTTTAACACGTACTACAGTTTGGCTTCCATTCATTAGCTAAGAGGATATGATGTTAGTAA